>NW_020523466.1:0-298456 GCF_003368295.1 Carassius auratus
TGTTTTCCGGGAAAAATTGGTACACCAGAACTATCTTTCTCTTAAATATAAATATAAATAAAAGACTTTTTGGAGTTATGAAGGATGCAGTACTACTCTATAGGTACTCAAGATTAACAGGATATTGAGTGAAAACGAGCATTTCACCCCCCTTTAAAGGAAGAGGCACTGAGACTTTACCAGGCTCATAGTTACTATTACTCTGTCTGCACCAGATTAAATTGGAAAAAAAATTAGGCAGAGTGCTGAATGAGAATGAGAAATGAGAAAATAAACTGGGGATTTTTACTTCACTTGAGGATAGAAGTTATCTACATTTCCCAAAACCACAATAGATTTATGAATTATATTAAGATTTTGTCAAACATCCTCTTTCACATGCAAGCTCGAAGTTTTAGGTAACACTCTAAGTTTGGGAGATTTAACTGTAAGTGAATTTTTTGCTGTATTTATCCCAAACTTTGATATAATTTGTCTCCACATTTTTTTTTAACCCATTTAATTTTAACGAAGAAAAAAACAGAAAATATTTGGGAAAATTGAATAAAAAAAGGGCTGTTGTTCTTTCTAACCTAAAAAAAAATAATCAGAAATATTAAGCAGCGCAACTATTTTCTGCATTCTTTATAAGAACGCATTTCGAATAAATTATATTTTTAAAATATATTCTTATAGAGAACAGTTATTTAAAAGTTTCATATTTCACAGTATTTCTGTTTTTACTGTATTTTTGATCAAATAAACACAATCTTACTGAACATAAAAAGACATCTGAAAAAATCTTACCAACCCCAAAGTGGTAGTATTGGTGAAAGTTCAAACAAGAGATTAAATGAGAATCTGCTAATTCAGACGATACCAGTTCTGTCATTTAACATCAACCTGATCGAAAAGTAGAATAATTTTTTTTTATATTCTACCTCCAAATGTATTTTATTTCTTCTGTAATCCTTTATATTTGAACACAATGACTTACAACTTAAATATCCCCGGCCTCCCCTATATATCCATTTTTCAGGTTGCATTCATCATCAACACACTTCATCATTTCTGCATCAGGAATAACCTGGACCAAAATGTACCTGTAGAAATAGCTAGTCGGACTGATCTTTCATACACATTTTCTCTTCATTGGGTTAAGGAGTTGAAAAATAGATTGGGCCAACCATCTTTTCAATTTCCCCTCGGCTGGCCCGTCACACTGTCTGCCCTGCAAGGTCTCTCACTAATGTCGCCTAGTCATTACTCCAGCCAGGAAATGTCAGCACAGACACCACAGCGTTCGGTAGTACGCCTCTGGTGGCTTCCCTCCAACGTGATTATCAATTAGTAATGATGTGGCAAATCACCCTAACGGCCAGAGTGATAGAGAGAGTTTCACAGATGGGGAAATGTTGCAGAAGAACTTGCTGTCTAATTCATCGGGCTTGAAGCCGCTGGTGGCAGACTCATCTTTCACACAAAGTGTTAGCACCTACAACACTTGCCTCTGTCTCTCTTTCAGTATCCATCCCATGTTATTTCTCCCTCTGTTTGTTCCCCTTAGATTTTCCTGGCCTTTTCTCTGTTTGCATATATCTGTCCCGCGCATCTTTTGAGTGTTGTCTGATGTTCAGAGCATCAGAGAGGGAGCCAGCAGTCACACTTTGAAGACTGCAACATCATGAAATATTCATAGCTTTTCTGTTGAGCACTATGTCTGTGTGGTTTCTCATGAATGTGTGTGTGTGTATCTGTGAGTACATAGCACATTTTCTCTTCCTGTGGCTATGAATCGAAGCACCTTCTTATTTACACAAAGGTAGGGCTGACTGATATTTTTGTATTTTGTAGACTTTTTTGGAGGGTAAACATCAAAGGGTGCATTGTTTTCAACTACAGAAAAGAGGACACTATTCAGGTGGTGCCAGTTGAATATTATAACCAATACAGTTTGTTTTCAACAACCATTAACGTAAACTGTATGCAATTATAGTACAGTTATGACGCATTGACAGAGAATTATGGAGTTTATCTTTTCCTCTTAAATACCACGTCATACACTGATTGATCTGTAACGTGCCACATCAATTCAAAAACACTTACAAAATATACTTGCTTAATCATCTTATCTTGTTAAAGAGCCAGTAAGATGAAAATTCTAAGCTTCCTATCACTGTTTATAAGTCCTGTACATTAGGTTTAAATCCATCCTTAAACCCCACCTTTCGGTAGCATACTGTGTTCTGATTGGTCAACTAACATAGTTTTGATTGGTTGTTCCGCACACAACTTGCGGAAAACTATGCGTTAGCATCTGTTTGGGGTGAATTATGTCTTATTCCTCTCATCGCGAAGAAAACAGTAAAATAAAAAACTTAAACAGTCTTGCTGCTTTTTCTTCTGTGTGGGTGTATTCGCGCTTCAGTTTGAATCTGAATAGTGCGTTCAGCGCGGGGCGTGGTCACATTAGATATAGTGAAGGGAGACATGAAACAGACATCGCGTTGTTTTCATATGGATACTTTATCACAGAATATCTGTTTTCGGCAGCACTTGTTTAGTTTTAAAGTAGACATATCAAGCTTTCTATAGATATCTCTCTCATGTCTCTTCACGGAGTATTCACGGAGTTACAGTTCATTTTAAGGACGTGTTTGTGAAAGACAAAGGCTGCAGACAGCACACATACTGATAAGGCCCTTCGGGAGAAAACAGACACATAAATTCATAATCATACTTCGCGTTGTGCTCGTTGGTCTAAATAAAATTGGTAATGAACCCTCTTTTATGGCTAAACGCTTTGAAAATCTCGCCCTTGTATTCACCGAGATTAGAAAAGCAGTCATCAGTGAAAGAGATTTGTTGTACGGCTCTGGTATTGTGGTTCTTCTGATCTTCATTCTTTGGCAGTAAAAATATAACAAACTTGCCTTTACAATTAAAAACACACTGTCTCCTCGACATGATGCTATCACACCAACCAGAGCGTCTGTGTGTGGGGGTGGGGCAGCTCAGAGTTCCGTTTCTCTCAAGACGGTAGGCGGAGATTATTATGCAAAGTGCTCCTAGTGACGTACATAGAGATGGGCAAAAGATTTGAAATCTATAACGACTCGTTTCAGCGATTCAGAGTCGACTCCTTACTTTAGAAGCCAATAACTTTATAAATCGTGTACTTTTTGGTTTAATTATTTGCACATTGTTTACACTGATGGACAGCTACATCATACACTGTAATACAGGTAATTTTTGATTTCCCATCTGTGTGGCTCTTTAACACAATTTTATGTACATAATTATGTTTCACTTGCTGACATAGAGCATTACACGGCACTTTTTCTAACTCATGTAACAAGACAATAACAATTATAGTAACTACACACTCAAACATGACGAAGTGTGAAGAGCAAAAGAGGAAGAGACATAAAATAAGGTCTGCTCTTCAGTTCTCTGCTGAAAAACTGAAATTTGACATGCTTCAGACATCTATTTCTGCAAACCACAAACATCTGACACCACTGGTGTAGTTTAGTACCAAAGATTTTATATTTTAACAAAAAAATTCTAAAATGCCAATGATGAAATTAATATAAAAATTAAAAAGAGGAAAACCCGTGTGCAACGTTAATAGAAAAAAATAAATAAAAATTATATATATATATATATATATATATATATATGTATATATCATTATTATTGTTATTATTTTATATTTTAATGTAATTGCTTTGTTGACATTATGTCCCTTACTATATATATATATATATATATATATATATATATATATATATAGTAAGGAACATAATGTCAACAAAGCAATTACATTAAAATATAAAATAATAACAATAATAATGATACATAAAAAAAAACACACGACGGGTACATAATTAAATATATATATATATATATATATATATATATATATATATATATATATATATATATATATATATATATATATATATAATTTTTATTTATTTTTTTCTATTAACGTTGCACACAGGTTTTCCTCTTTTTAATTTTTATATTAATTTCATCCTTGGCATTTTTGAATTTTTTTGTTAAAATATAAAATCTTTGGTACTAAACTACACCAGTGGTGTCAGATGTTTGTGGTTTGCAGAAATAGATGTCTGAAGCATGTCAAATTTCAGTTTTTCAGCAGAGAACTGAAGAGCAGACCTTATTTTATGTCTCTTCCTCTTTTGCTCTTCACACTTCGTCATGTTTGAGTGTGTAGTTACTATAATCACCCTTACATTCATTCAACCCATCCATTTAACACTTAACATTACACACCGAACAAAATCTCATCTCATCAGAGCACCAATCCATACTCATTTTGAAGGAGAGGCAGCAAATGGGGATCATTTTCCTTTTCACAGCACTCTGTTAGACAGTGGAAAAAGCCTTTGTGATTTGAGCCATCATTGCAATGTTTTCTGTTGGAATTATGCATTCTGTCTCTCACAGATATCATGTTTCTATCTAGTTACATCAGACTGAGGTTTTCATCATATTTTCAATAAAACAGCATTGATAACTTGCTTTTCACCATAGTCTCATAAAGTTATTTTACAACTGGCATATGTTTAAGCATTGTAGTGACTGAATGAATGTTGAAAATTGGACTTTAGTTAATGCTTTGGTTTGCCTTTGAGGAAAAGAGCTTTAATTTCACAAACTTTATCATTCAAGTCTGCTTAGCTGTCCTCATTATAACAGAAAATGCTGATATAATGCAAACTGATATGATTTCAGAAGTGATTATGGCTCTTTTCTCTGAGATTCTTTTAGTGTCATCACCAAGCCAATCAGGCAGCGCCTGTGACAAATTCCATCTATCCAAACACAGTCCTGCTGATTGATTGGAAAGAGAGGTTTGGAGATATAATTTTACTTGTCTTGTATTCAGCATCTTCACTCCGAAGGGCTGTGCAATTACATTCTTCTTGCCTAGTGCTTCAGTCTTTGGTCTTTTGTACCACCCTGAATCACAGAGTGTTGGTGGATGTTGCCATTTCATGCTAAGGTGCAATGCTATTTCTTAGGCATTGTTGAAATATTTTACTGTATTGATAAGAAGTTATCTCTTGTTTCTAAAATGATTTTGGAAAGACTTTTGAAAGCATTGCATTAAGTTTATAGCTTCTGTGTCTTCTTAAAAGGTCTAATTTAAGACATCTCAGACCAGGAATTGTCAGTTCTTTAAACGATAGTTCAACTATCAACCGTCCAGCACCACGTCGTTTAATTAGCAAATGCATTTGTGCCCATTTCTCCTCCCATAGGCAGCTGGTGTAAAAAAGAGGTGTGTTCAGGCACATTGCTATTTTAAGGAGCTGAAAATAGACTGTGCCATAGACCAGCTCAAACCTGGTCTAAAGTCTGGCGCAATGTTTTATAAATGCCTACATGTCTTAATGGATTGTCATCGCATGTGTCAGAATTAGGCTATCTATTTGCACTCGCACACGAGCAGCTCCATTTCATCTCGGAGACGCGTTCTGTCTTTGCGCTTGCCAAATTCCACCGTGTAAATAGTAAATCCGTCATGGCATGAGCACAACTGGCTCTTAAAGGGAAGGGAAGATGAGACTCTGAGTGGTTTATTGCACGTTACACCCAAAAAACACCCGGGCGCGCCAACCATTTTTCCTTCGTTAAAATAGCAAATTTGGTGGAAAATAGTGGATTTTGACACTCCCTGAGTGCACCTGCGCCATGCGCTTTACACTTTGTGTTTAGATCGTTAAAATATGGCCCTTTAAGTTACTGATATGAAAAATTTAGGGGTCCTTTTGTTTTCTGCTGAAAATAGGTTGAAAGGAATTTACTGTATTTATCATTTGCATAGTAACACTGGGGGAAATTGGGCATTGAAATGCTTGTGACAAGGCTCAGACATACAGTGACAATAATAGCACTATACATAAACAGATATAGACGTGCATGGAGGGCACTGATATATTGAGTGACTTCAGTGACCACAGGCAGAACAATAAACACAGACAGAGCATTTAATACAAATAAGTGGCAGTAAAGGAAAACCATAAGGGTAGACACTGTTAAGAGTTATAAGTAGTCCTGATGTACAGTACTGATATAATAATATTGGGGTAGAGCAGTTTACAAAATGTCATTGCAGAGTATCCGAGCTACCTGAAAAAATAATAATTAAGTGGCAGTGCAAATGCTATAAATAAATTTAAGAGCAGCATGTATTCCGACTTTGTATTTCCGAGTAGAGCAGTGTCCAAAATGTCATTGTAGAGTGTCACAGAGCTACATGAAGGAATATTGAAAGTGGCAGTGCAAGTACAATAAAAATAAATTTAAGAGCAGCATGTATTCTGGTTTTAGATGAAGGATAGCTGACTGTTAAGCAGTCTGTTAGCTTAAAGATAGAAGCTGTTCTTCAGTCTGGTTGTTCGTGATCGGATGGATCATAAGTGTCTGCCCAATGGCAGTGTGGCAAACAGGGGATGAACAGGGTGAGTGCAGTCCTTGATGATGTTGTGAGCCTTTCTCAAGCAGCGAATTTGATAGGCTGGGATTTTATGTCCAATGATGAGCTCTGCTGCTCTTACCACTCGCTGAAGAGCTTTGCGCTCGAAAGAAGAGCAGTTGCTGCCATGTCATACAGTGATGGAGCCAGTCAGAATGCTCTCTATAGTGCAGTGGAAGAAATTTGGCATAATGTTAGAGGAGATGCCAAACCTCTTGATCCTCTGCAGGAAGTAGAGATGCTGACGGGCTGTTCTCACTATGGTCTCTGAGTGTAGGCTCCAAAATCCTCAGAAAACAGATCAACAAAAAAGGAAGTCTTACAGGTGAATGGTGACCTAAATGAACTGATGCTTAAATGGTATTGTATTATATTTGCACTGCTAAATACATGTACTAGCCGTGAGCTTTTTCAGTTTGATATGGTTGATATGTTTTCTTCTGGAGCAGAAGTGGATCAGTATTTGCTGAATTACCCACCACTTAGATGCCATCTGCATGTCACTGTACAAATATGGGCATATTATTCTCATTTATTGTTGTTTAGCATATTTAATGTTTAATTTTACACAGCAGAGCTGATGAAAAATTGAGGCAGACACATTGTCTATTTACAGTGCAAACATGCTCATTCAAGCCTGTCCAACAGGTTAGCGGATGATAATGTGATGAATATGACGGTGTTGTGAATGTGACCTCTGTCCTCATGATCACTGCCCATGTAAATAATGTAGTGGTTAGAACACCCTATACTTTACAGAATATTCCCAATCTTACTATACCAATTTCTCCATATAAACATATTGGGTTTACATTTAAAGCGAGATCTGTAGTGTACCATCAGGCGGGCAGATACCTGGAGGTAAAGAGCTTGTTCTATAGAGGCAAGAGTTGAAAATGCATGTTGGCATGGTAAAGCATTTTCTAATTAGTAGTAGTGTGCATACTGAATATGTATGCATGTGTATATATTTGAATTTATGTATACTGTTCAAACTTTTGCAATGATTCAGATTTTTCTTAAAGTCTTTCTGAAAGAAGTAGTTTATGTTTATGAAGGCTGCATTTCTGATTTCTGAAGGATTATGTTACAGTAATTAACAATTTAAAATAATAATAATAATAATAATACAATGAAAATGAAAAATGGCTAAGAACTTTTAACTTTTAAATGCAGCTAAAGCCTGTTTGAAGCGGAGTCCTAAACCCCCTAGTTGCTACACACACCTGACTGTTAAAATCTCAGGTCTGGTGACCTGGTATCTTTTATGATTATTCATGGCAAAAATTGACTCTTAGAGTTTAATGATTAGTGACTAATAGTCTAACCGTTTATTCCAACTATTTTAAGTTAGATAAACTATAGGATCGACAGATGTGGGTAAGTAAGTATGTTCCAGGGCATGTCCCAGTTCAGTGGTGTTATGATCCCTGACAAGACCAGAAGCCTGAAGTGATAATATCCCTGAAAGCACCATTAAATTTTATTGTGCTCTGGGAATTCTACAAGCTGTTTGTTCCATTCCATCTGCCTCACATTTTTATTCTGAATAACACTCTCAGCCAAATGGTCAAATTGTAGTTCCTAATGTATAGAAACATTTCCTTGAAAATTCTGCATTTCTATTTAAGCAAGTCTTCATGTGCATCCATATACTATGAAAGTGGGTTGTGCTTTGAGACAAGTAATGCATGTTTGTGTATATAATGGGTATATCGTAAATAATCCCCCCTTTAAAATAATCACATTTTGTTGATTGCAGCCTGAAATGAAGATGGACACATTTTTTATTTATCCAGCTGTATTTAGTCATATTTACTCATTGCAACCTATAACATCCAAGTAAAAGATATAACACCAACATGTCAAAAAAACTGCGGTCTTCAAGTCATTCCACAGATTTTTGATGTGGTTTAAGTCTGGGCTCTGACTAGGTCATGCAGGGACATTCACCTTTTTCTCCTTCAACCACTGTGTGCTCAGTTTTGTGGTGTTCTTTGGGTCGTCATGTTTGAAGGTAAACCTTCTTCCCATTGACAACTTTCTGGCAGAGGACAGCAGATTTTCCTTTAGAATTTGACGGTATTTTGACCCATCCAAGTTTCCTTCTATCCTGACAATGTTATATATATATAATAATAATATATATATAAAATATTCTGTGAAACAGGGATAGCAAAGAGGCAACATTCAATGTCCTTTATTTTACTTGTGGTTCCTCTGCTCCCATTTGAAGGATACTCTGTTAACAGTAATACATCTGAGACAAGGGTGACTCAGATGAGAGAGACTTCATTGGTACTATTCACTGGTCGACTCTTCATTGCTCATGTGTTCTGTGGACAGCGTGATAAGCGGAATGGAGGCTAACATTTATGGATGTGGTGACCTGTCAAAAGGCCAGTTGAGAGTCATCTCAAGCTACACAGTTCCACTACATCCTCTCAATGTCAACACCCAAGAGTGTGTGTTTGGGGAATAAAGTGAGCAGGTGTATTTCTCCCACCAATAAAATACACTTGCTGTAAACAGTTGACAGTATGGTCGTCAGCATGCTCAGACTGAATCAGTAACCACAAAACTTTTTATGCAGAGTTCTGCAGAAACTTCTGCCCAAACATCAGTGCAGAAATTGCTATAGAAATATGCTAATTCTTTCTAGGCCATCTGCCTGAGACAAACTGTGGGCACATTGTACAAATGTTAAACTGCTGAAGTCATAAAATATTTTGTTTATGACCATGTATCTAGGAGCCTTAAAAAAAAAAAAATTGTGGAAGGAAAGGACATTTTTGCTGTTTTACAGTTTCACTGTTTCTGATATGATTAGCCAGCTTTAAAAACTCCTGCTGGCTGCCCAGTTGCAGAAATAATCAGACTCTTGGGTATAATATAGATAGACACAATGAAGACTTGTTCCCTGTCTGTCAGTTTCAGTGTTTTTTTTTTGTTTGTTTGTTTTTTTTTTTTGCCAACCTGCTGTAATACACATCAAATGACTATCAACAGAGACAGCAAACTCGATTTATGAGAATGAGTAAAATTAAGCATGATGATGAATCAACAGTAAGACATGACCTTCTCCTCCAAACGTTGTTTATGTGTTTAACTCACTTTGGAGAGAAGGAGATTGCAAAGGCCATTTTTCACCTGCAATATCATTAGTGCAACATGACAGCAAATACACGGGATGCTTAATCCATAACGTGGAGCACAGACGGGAAACAGCACTGATAGAGAGCCAAAGTGCTGCTGTGTCAGAAAAAAGAAAAAGATCACTGATTTTATATTTATGCATATTTTTGAGTTCGTATTTTTGAGTAAGTATTATAAATTAGATTTCTTGGTTATTTTGAATCTAACTTGAGCTTAAGTTAAATTTAATGTAAAAAAAAAGTATCATCTGACAGTTTATAAACTGCTTAAAATTCTGAGCAGTTTTAAAGATTTAAAGTGGCTTCCCCAACACTGAATAGTAAGTGTTATTTTGTTTCAGCCAAGTTTCACTCTTCTCATATTTCTTCATACGTAGCTGCACAAGACCGACACGGTTCCTAGCTTCCTCTCTCTTGCCCTTACGGGTGCGAAAACATCAGAATCCCAAGCTGCATTACAAGCCATGTGGCCTTCTCAAATATTTAGAATGTCACTTGACACATTCAGACACACACACAAACAAAAACACAGGAACCTGCCCCCCCCCCCCAAAAGGACATGGATCGCATTTCATGGAGAGACCTTCCATTGTAATTTCATAGTTGTTCTTAAAAAAACAAATAAATAAATAAGAAGGCTTGGCATTTCTATATTTATATTTCTTTAATTGATTCTCTCCACACACATTCCCTCAGGGTACGTTAATCAGGAGAGTTGATCAGGCAGAACCGTGAAAACACAGCCAAGCAGTGACCTGTGCTGGGCCTCAGCTGACTGAGAGAGATAGGGTCCATTGTTATCTCATTCCCCAGTTAGTCCTTCTGTTCTCGGGATTGACATGATAAGGCTTTATTGACCACTCTTCTTTCAGCTTAGCATGGTGGAGAGACAGTCAAAGGATATGCATGTAATGTAGTTTTTTTATGATTCACCACAAATATACTGTAATACAATATTAGGGCTGGCTCGATACCATTTTTCAGAACCAATCCTGATCCGATACCAGAAATTCTAAATATCAGCTGATACCGATCCGACATTTTTCATTTACTTTTAAAAGTGTAGAATTTCTAGACTTCAGCGTTTTGATCTGATCATCACTTTTTTGTGTGTTAAAAATAATCTACCACATATAGACAACTTCACTGTAATGAAAAACAACAAATGACTAAATATATAATCATAATATATGACAAAAATATAACTATAAACTAGGTTAGTGGATAATTCAGTAGCAAAAGTTACTCTAGAAAAATCTGACCCATACTCAAAATGTGTGCGCACACACCCGGAGCAGTGTGCAGCCATTTATGCTGCAGCACCGGGGAGCAGTTGGGGGTTCGGTGCCTTGCTCAAGGGCACCTCAGTCATGGTATTGTCGGCCCAAGACTCGAACCCACAACCTTAGGGTTAGGAAAGTTGTGACATTTGCCAAGAATGGTAACCCATACTCAGAATTGGTGCTCTGCATTCAACCCATCCAAGTGCACACACAGCCGTGAGAAGTGAACACAACGTGAACACACACCCGGAGCAGTAGGCAGCTATATATCCAGTGCCCGGGGAGCAACTGGGGGTTCAGTGCCTTGCTCAAGGGCACTTCAGTCATGGGTATTGAGGGTGGAAGAGAGCGCTGTTCATATACTCCCTCCCACCTACAACTCCTGCCAGCACCGAGACTCAAACCAGTGCACTTTGGGTAACTAGCCCAAGTCTCTAACCATTAGGCCACAGCTGGTAAGAGGAGTTAAACTCTCTAACCACTAGGCCATGACTTCCCCAAGTTGTGTCAAGTCGTTTATATAGTATAATACACAAAGGGAAGAGATATTAATGCGTAGTCTATTATATCTGTTCAATAGTTTTTTGAGCCTTTTCTTTTAACATTTTCAATTCAAGTTACTGTGCACTTGAAGAACGATTAATAGTGCTCTCCACTCCAGTGTAGTGATCTAACACACACCCGTTAGAAATCTACATGATTTAGAAACAGCACTAAACTCCAGCAAGATAAAGTCATTTTATGCAAAACCATTGATCTTTATCTACAGATCAAGTATAATAATAGGAACAATGAATATTTTTGGAGAGAGTTCAATTGTCTTGACTGTCATAACCAAAGGTCATACGCAGTTTAAATGCTGAATGAAAGATGACTAACACCCACATCAGAGAGAAGAGTTTAAATCAACTTGAATTTAATGACTTCAGTATACTTCTGTACCTCACATTAAACTATGGAACGGTCTTAGTTAGAACATTTGAAATATAATCCTCAAAAACTTTGTTGCTTAAAATGTTTATGTGCCTTTTCGTAGGGCTTGATAATAACAAAGAATTATAGGCTATATACAGAATATAGGATTTGGATCGGTCTCATCTGACCGAATACCGATCCAGCAAATGATATAATGTCATTGAATGTCATTTCACAGCTGAATTACCATACTCTGAGTTCACATATTTGAACTTGCTAAAAACCCAAATTTGTCTGTTTTCTGTGTAGGTCTAAAACGCTGCTACACATGTGATGTCTGCAATGTCACACTGAATTCAGTGGCACAGTATCATGCACACCTGCAGGGCTCCAAGCACCAAAACAAGTAAGTGCCAATGTGCAACTCATGCAGGAGTTTGTTTTTTTTATTTAGTTCATGCTAAATGTGTATGCTCTTTGTATTAATTGTTTAAAGGGGTGGTTGACTGATACATTCCTAGGCTTGATTGTGTTAATGGGGTGCAGTCTGTTCATGGTTTGCTTTTTTTTTAAACGCATTGATTTTCACATAATTTACCTTTATTCCATACCGATCTGTCCCTTCTCTGACTGACGCCTGTTATTATGAAGCCCCTCCCTCAGAAACATGCAATGGCCTTCGATTGGTCAGCTGGCTCGGTGTGCTGTGATTCGGTAATACGCCTCTAGAGCGCGTCTGAACATCCCGCCCCTCTCAAGCTCAGAAAGTGCTCCAGTTGTATTGTAAGCAATGACATCCCCTATATTGCTTATCAATTTGAGCCTGATTGAGACGCAGAGAATATTAATGAGGAGGATCGCACAGAACCAATGCAAGCACGGCTCTTAATGTTATGTATATTTTTTTTGTTTTCATACTTTTAATTACGCTGTTGTCTATAAATGCTACTGCTTCCGTTAGCTTTTAATATACACTTTTATTCTGATTAAAGCTTTAATACAGCACAGCAACCGTACGCGTGTCCATGTATAACATTTCTCATTGCTATGTGAAAAAAAGTGTATAAATGGAACAGTTTGTTAGAGCTGATCCTACGATCTGAATGAGAGAGAAATAAAATGAGAGAAATGCAGAGCAGGGTGACGCGAGGAACAGGATTGAGAACCGCTGCTTTAGAACATCGGTTTTGAAACTTGTAAATCCATTAGAATCGTTAAAAGACAGAATCGCAATTCATATATGCACAGATTATTACGGGCTCCCCTAGTTTTCACTTCCTCTTCTCTAAAGAAGCCCAGCATGGCCTTGCCCTCTTTGTTGCATGTCCCCGGGGAGGAGTTTATCTGGGTTTGTGATGTAACAGACCTGGGAAGAAGCTCGTTGTTGTCCCTTACCAGCCGTTTTGGTAGGCATCAAACTTAAAAGAATAAATCTCTGTTTGCATTGAACTATCAGCACTGCAACTTTGCAGATATTGTTTATGTTCAAACAGCAACATTACACACAAACTACCATAACCAAATTGAAATCGCAATAAACCACCCCTTTAATATCAGTAAAATGAAGTATCAGGAATTTTTATTAAATTTACATTTAAAAGTATAGAAATTTTGAAATAATTGTATGAAATAGCAAAAATTAAGGAAATGTGTGAAAACAGTGGACTCTATGCAAAGCCTCTTCCACATAGCCTTATAGTCACCACAGCAACCAGTGCAGAGAAGTGCACGGAACTTGTGAGAACACGAAGCTCAAAATGAAACCTTGAGGAAAATTTTGCATAACATGCCATGACACAGCGATATTGATACAATCCACTTCCAAGTGGCTGAAGGTAGTCATCTAAATTGTCAGTCAGACTGTTCAGAACCTCCCCCTTCTTAAACACTCTGCTCCAAGCGTATTTGAAGCAATTACTCCATAATTTTGGTACTGACCCCAGTTCCTCTGTTTACACACAAATGCGAGTCATTAGTTGTGCAAACATTAGGAGCACATTCAAAATTGAGATTTTAGTGAGCACTACGACTAGAGTTGGTCAGTTCTCCTTCACTTATTACAAATCCTTCTCACTATACAAAATTAGCTGTTCTATAACTCCACCCAACCCCCCACCCCCCCTATTTTTTTAAGTGCAGACTTCATCTACATATCTGTCAGATCTCCAGCCCTTTTTTTCATCTGCTGGCATCATATCGCATGTCTTCCCTGTTGTGTGGTCCAGTAGCATATGTTTTGGGTGTGTTCTGCACTCTGCCTGCTGATCCTTATCCAGGTTGTTTGATGTGAGTGGACCAGACAAATACCTACTGTCACACAAACCAGAGTGGCTCCGAGAGTTCACTCCACAAACATTTCAGTTGAAATAAACATTCATCAGATGTACACAGAAACTCAAAGGTCTTCACTAGAACCCCCCAAAATAAAAGTTTGATTCAACTTGTAGAAATTATGAAGTATTAAAAAACAATAGCAACACACACACACACACATGCACTACAATGAAATTCAGTTCTCAGTCCTTGTGGGTGGATGGTGAAAGAAATGACCCTCTATAATAGATTACAGATAAGTCTGCTGATCAATAGACACACTCTGTGTCTCCTCCGACAGACTAAATGAACCCTCCTGCTTCTTCCCTTCTCCATTCAATCAAGAATGCTCCTAGCCAAGAAGCCAGATATGTTTCCTCTGCCAAATTGAGAACAACCTTATATTCAGTAATTAAATTCAGTTCTGTATGCATTATCCACACTCCATTAGAGTATTTCAGTTTGGGGGAACACATTTATCTTTCTCTTATTTGAGGGCATTCATTGCTGATGAATGTGGTATCTCCATCTAGGACTATGACATATGTTTATATGTTATTACTAAAATAAATAACTTTTCTCTTCTCTTCCACGAAATTCAAATTTATTGAGATGCACCTGTGTGTGTATATAGTTTTTTTTTTTTTTTTATCTCGGATGCTGCATTTACTTCAAAAATAAAAGCAATAATGTTGTGAAATAATGTAAAAGAGCGGTTTTCTGTTCTTGAACATATTTTAAAATATAATTTATCCCTGTGATGTGAAACCTGCATTTTCAGCAGCCATTACTCCAGTCATCAGTGTCACATGATTCTTCAGAAATCATTCTTATATGCTGATTTGATTTTTTCTTTCTTTTTAATTACAAAAAAATAGGATTGTTTGGTGAATAGAAAGTTTCAAAGAATAGCTGTAATTCTGAAATATTATTAATTTAATGCATCCTTGCTGAATAAAAGTATTTCTTTCTTTCAAAAACATATACCTATAAGGGATGAGAACCCAGAAATTAATAGATGTGTTATTATGGCGTTTCAAAAGGTCAAACATATTATATCATTAAAGCGAATATAAAGCATGCATAATATGATATAGTATAATGTTGCTTTATTCATCAGGGGCATCTCAAGGAAAATGGGTTTTCATAGCCTTTGTTCTAAAAGCCATTAAGCTCCACAAAAGGTTCAGAGTACGCTATAATAATTGATTTCTTGATTCAGGGCGCCTCTATACTCTAAGATACAAAGGTGTCAATGCTAATTACACGCACATAAGCAAGTGACCCATGACACAAGGGTTGTGTGTACATGTGGTTTCCTGATTAACACAGAGAAGACAGATGATAAAGAAAGGATGCAGAGGCTATGGGATAGGGGCAGAATAAGAAAGAGGTAAAAGACTCATTCCTCCTCTACTCCAGTATCAATAGGTCAAGCCTGGTCGACAGACTCATTACCATGGCCTCACTACACTCCTGTCACACTATCCATCAGTGTGCCTCCGTCAAGCACAGGAACAGCATGCTTACTACTGTCTTCATCTATGTCCTATGTCCTTCATAAACCATCTCAAAACTAACATTCTGCTGGAAAATATTTGTTATTTTACAATCAAAAATATCAACATTACTATGTTGATGTTGATTCGTCATAATATTTTCCACTAAGATCCTTTTTTTTTTTTTTTTTTTTTGGTAATATGGAATTGCAGTAGTTAGTATCAGTATGAGTGAAATTTTGATTATTGCTTCTATACCACACACACACAAATCGATTATTGTAAAATAAAACAAAGTATTTCTTATATCTGTATAATAATCCAGATTTATTTGGATTATCAGAAAGCATGTCATTCCCTCAGCACATGGAATCAATGGCAGAAAGACGATAAAAAATAGATTGTTTGTGACTATATCACAATATCAGTTGGGTCAAAATTATGTGTACTTTTAACTTACTCAACCACTTTATCATCCAAAACCTGATTATTAATATGTAATGTAAATATTTGACTCAACAGGTAAAAAAAAAAGACTTGACTACACATGGTGACCACAAATCTCAGTTTACTAGCCATCACAAATGACAACTTCAAGTTTATGAAAGTGAATATAAAATGCATCAGGGATCTCGTCTGTTTGACCACTGTTTTTCAGCTGAAGTGATTAAAGGTGTTGTTCAGTACATTACTTAAATTGAACAGCACACAGTAAGATGCCTGCCTTATAACTTCTCATCACTGTCCCCCTTCCCCTGCCATCATCTACTCCAACCACTGTCTTTAACCCTGCTGATTACTGAAATCCTTTCATCCTGGTCCCTCTCCTGTTCATCATCTTATTCCCCCTACAATTCTCCTGCTCAGCAACCTTCCAGCCAGCAGGATATGTCTCCACACAGCCACCTGACAGCTCTTTGATTCCAGTCTCATCCTGTCTGCAACAAGCTATTTGCCTTCAATCTCGCTTGTCCTATTTTCCAAACACCATCTTTGTTGATTTGTTTGTCTCACACAATAAGCAAGCTCCCTAGGGTAATCTTGATTTTTTTTTTGGGGGGACATAAAATAAACATGTCTACAGTCCTAGTGGCGATAAAACATGAACTATTGATTTTGTTACAGTCTGAACAAATGACTTAAGATAGTCTTCAAACAAAATTGTTTGCTTTTGGCTTCATATTGTGATGAGACAAGATGAAAAAAAGAGACAGGAGCACAGCATGTATTGTATTGTATTTTATTTTATAGTTTTGTGTGTGTGTGTGTGTGTGTGTGTGTGTGTGTGTGTGTGAGGTGAACAATGTTCCAGTGTCACACTGTGCTTATGTTCCATTAGCAACTCACAGTAATGTTTTTTTTCAGCTTAAATTTACTAAAGTTTGCATCCCAGTTACATGTACATGATTTATGTCATGTCAAATGAGTATTGTCTTTTGAGAAATTGAGATAAAAAAAAATTCTCTTCTCCACTTAACTAAGATGTGCTACTTGTCTTGACAAATTACAAAGTGAAGAGAACTCTTTAATTTCAACTATGTTTGACGCTCCTTCAGCTGCAAATTAAAAGAATAATATAGCATTTTCTCACCCTCATGTCATGCCAAACCAGTATGACAGAAATTCCATTTTTGAGTGAACTATTTCATCCCATCAATTCTGCAAACCACTTGTCCTTTGTAGAATAACAAGAATGTTAGAGCCTATTCATCCTTGCTTTAATATTTATTGATTTGACAGGACTTTTATTCATAGCTACTGAAAGTGTGTCTGTGTGCACATCTCATCAGCACGCCTGTGTTCCCTCAAATCCATGATTTTTTTATGAATTTGAATCCTTTTTCATGGTCATCTCTGCTTTGCATTTTCTTTCCTTTTATGCACAGTTGGTTGTCTTGAGGTATGTTGGACAAAATTTCGACCTCAGAATGCCTAGGTTTCTTTTTTGTGGGTTGTGCCCTATGGTAACATGGCTCTGACACCCCTTGTTTTCTTACACATTACATTCCCTCACATTTTTTACTGGTTTTCTTCATGGTTTTACTGTTCACTGTGAGCTTTACTTTTAAAAATAAAGATAACAGAAAGAACCAAAAAGGTTCTTCAAAACCTTTAGTTGCCCAAATAATCTTTCAGTCATAAGTTCTTGAAAGAACCATTTTTTCCAACTCTTAAAAAGGTTCTTCATTGGCATTCCATGAAGAAATTATTTTGCTTTTTTTTTTTAATGTTGCTGATTCTTTCTGGTTGCCACTAAAGAAATACTGTGCAAGTGAACATTTTTATTATTGTTAAAGATTCTTATTTATCAGTTTATTATTTATTGTTGAAATTAAACTGTTGCATGTCATTTCTGCCTGTAGATTGTCATCGTGGATGTTAGACTTGACAAATCCTAAATAAGCATCTTAGTCTGTCAAAACCAACCCTACACCTTTCCTTATCCAACATAAAGCTGCGATTGCAAGGGAGAAAATATTTTATTCTTAAATTTCTGAAAATCAGTTTCACTATTGGCTATTTAATATGTACAGTAAATGACTGTAAAATGCTACAGTATCACTATAGTGGGCAGATCCATTCTGGGGCCACTACACATAAAGAGCAGCATTTAACATACACAATCCCACAGCTTCAATGCAAATTTTATGCCCCTAGTGCTTCCTCCATTTTACATCACAGCTGCGATTGCAGAAGATCAGGCAATGGCTCTTTGATGTCTCCATCCTGAGACACCCACCCTCCACTCAGAAGTATAATAGGGAAGCTGCTTGAGCATTGCCTTAGGAGAAGAATGAATCACCACTACTGCAGCTCACTCACTTTCAGGGTCCTGCTGCCAGAGTCCTGCTCTGTTTAATTGAAATCGCACCAGAATGACCCAAGTGTCAGTTGTAGGAATTGAAAGGGTCCCAGAATCAAAAGTGCAATGTCACATTTTATGAAATGTTAGTGTCATTTAACATTTTATTTTCTTCACAAAACTAAAAGGAAAAGAACATTGTTAAATGTATTCGTCTTGGTTGCTTTGTAAGTGAAAGCACAAAACACTGCACGAGTGAAAGGCAGTCCGTTCAATCATATTTAATTCCAGCAGTTGAAAATAACACCAGAGGGAGGAATGAAGGGAAGGTGGGAGGGAGGAGGTGGATGGAGGTCAGCGTTGGTTTGGCAACAGCAATTTCATTTGAAGATGGGACCTAAAGCTGTGAAGATTATGATATAAAATTTTGCTCCAGGTTATTTTGTTGGATTAATTTTGGATGTGAGCACTAAATTATTAACAACGGACGGCATATTTTGTACAGATATTTTAAGAGGAAAGGCAACCATTTAAATGCTACAGTACATGAAACCCTCATGATGAAGGTACTGTAGGCCTACTCTATGCCTTCTGCAGAATAAACTACGGTTTGTGAGCTTGATCTAAGTTATCAGAAACTTCTTGTAAGTAAGGTAAAGCTTACTTTTGTCACAAAAAAAAAAAAAAAAAAAAAAAAAAAAAAAACAATCAGATGTGACCAGAATTCCATCATTTGGACTATTTTTGAAATACAAAGGGGCTATGAATTGTCTCAGCAACTGGATAAATATACACCAACTGTTTGATCTTGCTTTTTCTGATTTTGTTGAATAATATCCATGTCCATGAGACCATTGCCTATCCAGTGTTTTGCTTTTTTGTGCAATGAATGTGCACTTCGTAAGTTTTTAGAGGTGAAATTTGCTGTCTTCTAATGGAGTAGGTACTGGCAGTTTATACTTGCTCAGGTAATATTTTTCACATACTAGTCTTTTAGGGATGGCTTTCTTCATAATGTCATTTGGGTCTTGGTGTAGAATGACAGATCTGCTCTGACAAGGCTAACATTCGATTACCTCAAACCACCAGATTCATCCATGCAGAAGAGCTGATGGAATATAAACGAATATAAACCACAGATGCTGACAGAAAAGCCAAAGTTCGGTTGTGCATCTTTATAAAATGCTTAAAATCATACATCATGCATTACTATGTTATATGATGCATATACTAATGTGACACTCCAAAGCATTACATTTTACATAAAAAATATATAAACATTTCAAATAGAATAGGAAAATTAAATGTTTGTGAGTAAATAAAATTATAATTGAATGTCACCACAGGTACAGTATGTAACACTGCAGTATTTCTGCATTTATGCTATTATGAAACAAGATAGATACTTGATTGAGGGATGGCTTTTCATTTACTCTAGACTTGAAGCTGTACCAGGAGACAAGTGGATGGTGGGGAGGTCTTCCTAGATCTTACTGGGCTGTTTTAAAGTGATTGTGTACTGCAGAATTTATGTGTATAACCCTCTGAGGCCTGACATTTTGAAATGAAGGATGGTTTTAGTGCTGAGGTCTGAAATGCAAATTTCCCTTTGAAGAGGCATCTGGGGTGTTTCATTACTATGGCAAAGATAAACAGTTCTCTCCCTCTCACTGTATCAAGTGACCTGAAGCTCAGAGTCCTTCACAAGGTCACATGCAGTGGTGGTTTACCAGAGTTTTGACATTTTTGTCTCACGTAGGTTGTAATTATACTGGGATGCATCAAAGATCAAAGTTGTAATTAAAGCTGCAAGCAGCGATGAACGGGCCCTCGCACCCGGGCTCACCGGCAGCGAGTGGCTTTAGTTAATAGGTGAACGGTGAGAAATATGCGCTTAAACTCATAAATATAAGTAGAATATGTCAGTGTTTATTCCATATATGTGCCAATCTTCCTGTTGCCAGCAGGTGGCGCTATCATTATAATGGAATATTGGCCTTCAGATGTGTTCAGGGCAGGACTTTTATCGAACATGTGAGGTTTGGGGAGGATTGGACATTTTATGCCTGAGTTACAACAACATCCTATTTCATGGCGAAACAATGAAATTTGTCAGGCCGCCATGTACACGCCGTTTAACGAAACCTCAAGATCTTCGCAATTTAAGATCGCAAAAGGCTTTAGATTACACTGACCAAGTTTGGTGTTGATCTGAATAAATATCTAGGAGGAGTTCTTTAAAGTACAACCCCTGAAAATGGCCAAAACAACACTAATTTTGCAGAGAAAATTCGAAATAACTGACTTCCTTTTGGGATTCGGACTTCGTACCAAGAGACTTTTTCGTAGATATCGGTGTGTTACATGTGTGTACCGATTTTTGTACATGTACGTGAAACATAGCTCAAGGCGCACACCGTTTAAAGTGTATACGCACTCCGTTGAAAGTGTATAGGTGGCGCTATAGAGCCATTCTGCCACACCCGGTGGAATATTGGCCTGAAGATCTGTTCAGGCCAGGACTCTTATCACACATGTGAAGTTTGGGGAAGATCGGACATCTTATGCCTGAGTTATAACATCTTTTATTCGCATGGCGAGACATCGAACTTCGTCGCGGCGCCATGAACAAGCCTTTTAACGAAAACTCAAGATCTTCACAACTGAACATCGCACAGGCCTTTAGATTAGACTGACCACAAAAAAGACATTGATGTCATAAAATTTCTAGGAGTAGTTCGTCGCAGCGTAAAATATGTCACTTCCTGTTGCCAATAGGTGGCGCTATGACTATAACTGAATATGGGCATGTCAATCTGTTCAGGTTCGGAGTCTCATCAAACATGTGAAGTTTGGGGCAGATTGGTCATTGTATGTGTGAGTTATAGCAACTTCATTTTTCATGGCGAATCATCGAAATTCGCCAGGCCGCCACGGACACGCCCTTCAACGAAAAGTCAGGATCTTCGCAATTTAACATCGCAAAGGCCTTTAGATTAGGCATACCAAATTTGGTGTTGATTTGAAGAACTCTCTAGGAGGAGTTCGTTAAAATACAACCCATGGAAATGACCAAAATTACACAAAATATGCTCATAATATTACAAATAACCGACTTCCTGTTGGGTTTAGAATTTCGCTCCAAGAGTCTTTTTTGTAGGTATTGGTGTGTTACATATGTGTGCCAATTTTCGTGCATGTACGTGAAACATAGCTGGAAGGCTGTTGATTTTCTTGGTATAGGTGGCGCTGTCGAGCCATTTTGCCACACCCTCTTCTGAATCCTATATCAGACGAAAATTTTCACCAGGTTTGACGAGTGTGCAA
Source organism: Carassius auratus (assembly GCF_003368295.1). Lineage (NCBI taxonomy): Eukaryota > Metazoa > Chordata > Actinopteri > Cypriniformes > Cyprinidae > Carassius > Carassius auratus. The sequence goes on from NW_020523466.1 coordinate 21,786, forward strand.
AGTTTCATGACTTTTTGAGCATGTTAAAGCCCTCAAAAATGCGATTCATTCGGGAGAAGAAGAAGAAGAAGAAGAATAATAATAAATATAGCTGCAAGCAGCGATGGCGGGCTCAAGCCATCAGTGCAACACCACCCCTGTGGCATCAGGTAAACTGTGCCAAGCGGGCACATGCATTCACAATAGCACTCTGGCAGTCAGGTTTTAAGGGATACGGCAGTTAAAGGGTTAATCCGAATCATCTAGACTTTGAAATCACATTCACAGAACAATATATATAACTTTAGAAACACATTTTTCAATCTGAGTTAAACCTTTTTTTTGGGCTTATTTTATCAGTAAAGGAAAAAATGCCTAATAATTCTTCACACCTGAATATAAGGAGTTTTGTTTTTCTCTTCCAGGCTTCATGGTCAACTACATATGTATCACACTCGTTGCTTTCTATAGTGCAGCTCAACCAATTCTCATCCCATTCGTCCATATTTGTGAAATCACAAATCCCGGACAATATTTGTTGTAGTCCAAACAATTTGTTCATTATAGTTTTTAAAAAGTGTTTTTTGTTAAATAAAATATCTCCTTTTGAATTGGACTTTCAGCTTAGTAACTTTGCAGAGCTTTTTTTTATGCTGAAACAACAACATTACAGTATAACTAAATTTGAAAAATAATAATAGCACTCCTTTAATAGGCATTATTAAACAGTTCATAAATACAGCTATAAATGTTTTGTTCTTAAGCTATAAAGTTCAATCATTGTATTTTCATACTTTAAGTATTATAACATTATTCTAGTTGTCAGCAGGGGCGCTGCACAAGATCCCGGGCCCTATGCATAGGGAGTCCTAATGGTGACAGTCCTTTGTGAGCTCATCTAAAGCAAAGACTATTTATACATTTAAATCATTCACAAATGAGATTTAAAGGAACATTCATCTACCAAACTAAAAAGTCAAAAACAACACAGAGGGATACAGAACACAGAAATATTTTTTCAAGATGGATAAAAAGAAACTGTACAGCTGTACACTTGATAAAAAAAAAAAAAAAAAAAAAAAAAAATATATATATATATATATATATATATATATATATATATATATATATTTATTTTTTATCAAGTATATATATATATATACATGTGTCTGTGTGTGTGTATTGGCTTTCCAATGCCGTTGATAATAGGGGTTAGCAAGTTTAAAACACGTACAGAGTCCATGCAGACGGATGTAGATGCATAACAAATGTCTTTCTTTATTACTTGAACTCCATTAAAAATGATCTCAAACGTCTTGTGTCCTCTCCTTGTTCACATGTACACACAAAGCCATACCTTATGGACTGCATACAACCAGAATCCACCTGGAGAGCAAGTCTACAGTGCACTCAAAAACTGTGCTTCCCACATACCAACACACACACACATATATATATATATATATATATATATATATATATATATATATATATATAATTCAAGTGTACAGTTTCCTTTTATTGCATATTGAAATAAATATTTCTGTATCAATCTGTGTTGTGTTTGTTTATTTTTAGTTTTAGTTTTCTTAGGAAGATAACTGACCCTTTACTCTCCTTTTTAAAATATGTCCTTATAAACCAAGAAAAAGTTATTTATAGCTGTATTTATAAGCTGCTTACTAATGACTATTAATGTTGGGACAAGACTTTATAAAGCACAAACTGACTATTTACTAATGAGTGCAGTTATTATAAAGTGTTACCAATGCATTTACTAATGTTAGCAAATAAGACATTATTTTACAGTGTTATCAAATCCTTAAATGATTTATAAGTGTTCTGCTTGCATTACAGCTTAGTCTTCATCTGTGAGCTGAACAGATTTACTGTTACATCCATGACATTATGTAAATTCAAATAAATAGCATGTCAGAGGATGTCATAGGTCAGTATCAAATGAGTTTGAAATTATTATTTGCAGCACAAATAAGGTTTTTTAGGATTTTTTAAAATCCCTAAAACTGTCAGAAAAGGATAAGGCCTAAGATATTTCTATGTGAGTGGCTAAATTTATTTTTGTTTTTATAATCGTAATACATAAACTATGAAATTATACAAAATGTATAAAAAAGTAAATAAATAAATACGCTACATTAAAAAAGCAGCCAAGACAAATGAGTCTCCTTTTTTATATATATAGATTAAAATTGAAGACAGAAGCAGCTGGTATATGCGGTCACTTAATATTCAAATCCAGTAGATCCACTTCAGATTTATTTCTCAACAGTTTATGTTCACGTGGCTGTTTTCGTTTATATTCGCCAAGCTATTATGTATTTTGAAATAATCTTGTCCGTGATGTGTTCGTTCGTACGACGAAAGGCAGAATCCTGCAGCTCCAGAGATATATGTTATTGTGCCAGTCGCGCTTTCAAATAGTCTTGCACACTTAAACGGGTCACAAACACCTGTATTTAGCTCTTGTTGTGTTATAATGTGTGTATTGTGTGCATTTATGGCAATATTTTATTTTAAAAAGCTCTTAAACAAGAATAAATTTGTTAGTTTTGAACTTGTGGCACTGTGCGCGCTGATCGGAGCGGTGATTTCAGATAGGCAGCCACAAATATTTAATTTTCACACAAACAGTTCAAAAACATCTGAATTTAGCTCTTGGTGTGTTCTAATTTGTGAATTGTGTGATATCGCTGCAATACTTTATTCTTAATAGCTATGAAACAAGAATAAACTCGTTTTTTCTGAGCTCGTCATTCCACACGCTCCTGCTCAGAGCAGTGATTAATCTCTCCTGTTTCTCACGTATCACTGACCACACATCAATTATTAATGAGCCCTGACCCGGTAATAATCATATATGTTGGTTTAGCTTGTCAGTGTGAATTAAATCTAAGTATTTATTTGTATTTTAACCGATTTAAAAGAGAAACTAAAACTCCGTTAATTGCACCTGTAGGGGCGCAATTTCTCTCAGACAATGGAAGTCTAAGCACACACACTCAAACAGAGGGACAGAAGTGAGATGAGATGTCTGACAGTTTTTTAATTTTCTGTTACCCATACAGTGTTGTAAAGTCGTGAAACTATCCATATTTACTCAGAATGACTTTTTGTCTGTATGAAAAAAGGTTTTGAAGTGTTTGGAATTAAAAAATGCAGGAAAATTAATAATTCCATTTTTAATGTCATTTAAAAAAAATCACAGAGACAAAACCGTTCAAGCTATCCAAAATCTATTGGCAATTTAAGTTGTTTAAAATGTTTTGGCATCATGTAGACAAAATTTGGTGTGTATAGTGTTACTCTCCTCTGAGCAGTATGCATTAATTCACAGCTAAATGTAAAAAAAAAAATCCACATTCAAATCAAAATAGCTGACTTCCTGTTGATCGTAGCTGATGACTGTGAATTAGAAAGTTGTCCGTCTTGATGAGAACAATTTTTGTACCGAGTTTGGTGTCTGTAGCTAAAACTAACCCCCCCACTTTTGACAAAAGGTGGCGCTATAGAGTGCCTCTTCCACGCCCTCTTATGATCTTTTGCCAGTGTCTAGTTATCATAAATACTGATATGTGTTCTGAGTTTGATGAAATTCTAAGCATGTTATATGCCTCAAAATCACCTGAGAAGTATTCCAGTTTAACATGTTGCCACGGCAACAATATTTTTAGATATCAATATCCCCCCAGCAGATTTATATAGGCTGTGTTTTAACATTATTCTGATGAAGTTTGAAGCAAATTGAGTAATAATAAGATGCTGAATTCAAAGCATTTTGAAAATGACACACTTCCTGCTGCCAGTTGGTGGCGCTATAACTTTGACTCCTAATAGTCACATATATGCGATCGACATCATACAAAGAATAATCTGATGAAGTTTGATTAAAATCAGGAAATGTATGTGGATGGTATTAGACACTTCCTGTTTCTCATTTCTCGCCATAATTTCAACACCTCGCCACGAGCAAACCGTTAGAGATATCAAAAATCCCCTGGCAATTTTTCATCCCCAATGTCTTGAGATCATGTTGACCGAATTTGGTGGCAATCTGCAAAAAAACCTATGACAAGTATTTCAAATTCCAGAGCATGCGCTTTTTACATAACTCTAAATAGCTGACTTCCTGTTGGGCGGAGCCTATGACATGCAATACGAAAGTTGTTCGGCACGATGAGATCTATATGTGTACTGAGTTTCATATGCATATGTGTGAGTATGTGTGAGCTATACATCAACATTTCTGACTGTGATCCAGGGGGCGCCGTAGAGCCCCTGTGCCACGCCCGGGTCCCAGCCTCTGCAGGCTCCTAAAGGCCACAGATTCCAAAGTGTGCGCAAATTTTCAAGAGTTTTTGAGTATGTTAAGGACCCCAAAAGCCCCCACAACTTTGACGAAAAATATGAATACTAAACCCTAAATAACCAACTTCCTGTTGGGCGGAGCCTATGACATGCAGTACGAAAGTTGTTTGGTTTGATGAGATCTACATGTGTACCGAGTTTCGTGTGTCTACGTGCAAGTATGTATGATATATGGCCCTCAGTATTCCAGGGGGCGCTGTAGAGCCCCTGTGCCACGCCCGTATATCTGTCTCTGCCCAGCCCTAATGGCCGCAGGTTCCAAGGTGTGTGCCAATTTTCAAGAGTTTTCGAGCATGTTAAGGACCCCAAAAGCCCCCGTAACGTTGGAAAAAAATAATAATAATAATAAAAAATAATCCTAAGGAAAACAATAGGGCTCTCGCCCTCCAGGCTTGAGCCCTAATAAAAAACAAAGCAGATACAAGAGGGTCCTCGCACCTCGGTGCTCGGGCCCTAATTAAAAGTCTGAAGTGCTGTTATTACTCCAAGCAATCAGTTCCAGTGTTACTCTAATTGTGTGCTTAATTTAACACAATGAGGCATGTTAAAACATCTTCAAACACTGCACTTACCTGTCATTCCTGCTTTGACTTATGATTATACATCATGTGTAATCTCTTTCATCTTCAAAGAACTGAAACAAAAAAATTATAGTTTTCAGATTGTTTCAGAAAATATCACACTTACATGTAGGGTTGGGTATGGATTGTGTTTTTGTTTTTTGTTTTTGTTTTTGTTTTATGATACCGGTGCCAAATCGATACATTTAAAAATGGTAATGGTGCCTGAACCAATACTTACAAAAAAAAAAAAAAAAAAGATCCCAAAATAAACAAATATACATTTCATTCGCATGCTCTCATTTCCCGAGTTGTGCTTCCCTTACTCTAAGGCTAATAAATGTATTTCACATTTTATATTGAGTATTACATTTTCAAAAGAAAATAACAACATGATTGTTTTATAAAGTATGCGTTCATACAGTATGTGTTAATGGTTAGATTTTCGCTGGAGGAAACAGATGGTGTGATGAGCGGTGAACACAGCGAAAACTTAATAGTAGATGGGAAACCGATTGCTCCCTTATGTCCTATTGTAACTGTATTTATAACAAAGAACTGCACAGATACAGTTATTCTAACAATCTATCGATAAACACACACCTCATGTCCTCTGTTTCTGTATGAGTCTGCGTGGGCTGCTCCGCTGTGGTCTGTGGATTGAAAAACGCTGAAAGACAGGAAGAAGACGAATTCTGCCACTGTTTTTATATGCAAGTTAAAGGGAACTGACTCTGAGGCGATCACTAATTTGTGTACAAGTTATGTAGCTATTCGCTATAGCCCCACTAAAATTGGCCTAGCGACACCCCTGCTTCTTACGTCCATTTCAGAGAACCAGGACAAATATTTCAATCGATTGCTCTGATTTGGTTCTACTACATACCGGTTGAATAAGTAGCCAAACATACTGTCATGGAAGATTTGAAGCATGTTTACATTCAGCATGGTTGCATTCTTGTTTAGACACTTAGCGTTACTCAGTCATGTTTTCACATATAGATTTTCAGTTGGATTGACACCAGAACATTGAGCAGACTAGTGTTGCATGTTCTCAAGCCACTCATTTGCATCTTTATTTGCATCTGTTAGGCCTACTGTTTAAGATGCACAAAATCAATGCTGATTAAAAGCATTGATTTTTAAATTTAAGGCTACTCAGAGTTTTATACCGCAGACTTCAGATCAGTCACAACCACTTACTTTGTACATGGTTGTTTCTACTTTATAGCTTCTTTTGTTACACCATCACCATCATACAGACAAGTGTTCTGCAGGGCTGTTGATATGGTTTACTGGTGGACCTTGTCTTGTACAACTCATTTATTGAATTGTCTATGGCTTCCCTGGCGAGTCTTTAGCTTCTTTCTATTTGACAATATTTGATTGACAACCTGTTGTAAGCTAAATCTTCAAGGAATGCTCTTTAAGTCTACAGAGTGTCCTTGAGTGTCTTTCATAATAATAATCCCTTATAACTGAAGTAGTTTCATATTTTATTGACAGCTGAAACTTGCAAAAAACTTCAAAGGAGAAACTTGACAACATTTAATGGCTTCTTTCTTGAGTTTTTTTTTTTTTTTTTAACCTAAAATTTTTACCATGGTACAAAACCTGTTCAGAGCCATAGAATATTTCATGAAAACCAAAAGACACCAAAAACACCAATATTTTATTGTATTCCTTTTGAAGATTTGTCTTTTGGAAGGGTTAAAGTCCCTTATCAATATTTCAATGTAAATATTTAATGAGATGTTAATGTGGTTTACAGGATATAGAAATGATTCTGCTAGCTGGCAAATTACAGGCCTCAAGCATAATTTCTCTCTTATCTTTTACTATGAGATCTCAGCTTAGTTTTTTTTTTCAGTGTAAACATTAGAGTCAGAGTTATGGTAATGCATAATGACATAACACCCTCATGTTTTTACACAGCACATTATCATCTTTTGTTCCAGTGAAAATTTTCACATTTTCATTTTATTTATTTAATTTTTCATCAAAGAGGGAAATGGATGGGTTCTGTGTGGAGTACATTTACTGTGTTTTGACTTTAACTTTAACTGCAGTGCCCATAATATCATATTCTATCATCTGCCCTTCTAAACTTTCTTTTATTCCCTCTAGCCTAAAAAATCAGCTGTGTGTCCAGTGAACCAATAGGAAGTACAAGATGATTGGATTGATGTCAGACAAGCTGTGATCAGCTTGCCCAGGATTTTCTGCCTCCCTTTCTCTCCTTCTTTTACTCTGTTGTCTTACTCTCAACTTGACTGCAATAGAAGATTGAAGATCCTCTTAAAGTCAGCCTTTAGTCATCCTGAACCCTTCCTCTTCCTCCCAGCCTCCTCTACAGCAGCTCTCTTCCTCAGACTCAGAATCTCTTGAGGAGATGTGACTTCATCCAGTGATGCCCATCTGGTACTTATTCTGTTATCACACCTGAAGTTGATATAGCTAATCTCAGTCAGTTGTTGTGTGCATGACTGAATACTACTTGTTGTTAATTTCTGAGCTAAGCAATATTTGTCCAAAATCTGCCAAATTAATAGTTATAATCATAAACATTAACATGAAAGAGAAAAGAGAATGCACTCTATAGAAGCTCTATAAACTCTAGTCCACCTTTATTTTTATGTCTCTCATTTTTAATGCACTGTTTTTTGTGTGCAAACAATACACGTTATACAAATACCTGTGATTTTTGCCTGAAAATATGGGCATTTTGGGCAGGGTCCTATGGAAACAAAATGTATTAAATGTGTTTATTGTATGTATGTGTGAAATGTGGATAGCTGTTTGATGAATGGGTTTTTGAGAATATTTGTAAGCTAATGTGAGCCTATTCAAATTTCTGGTCTGGTTTTTATGAAATTTTTAACGTTTTGAACAGAATGAAGTTATAAATGTCTTCAGAAGAAGATCGGAAAACAGATCAAGCAGCTAATCCTTCATACAGTCTGTGGCGAGTGGGGCGGGGCCGAGAGGCGTGGGAACGAGGAGTGAGGCCAGGTGTAGTGATTGGAGATGAGCTACACCTGCGCCCCACCGCCAGTTCTTCCGTCATCGGGAAGAAGGAGGCGGGAACCGGCGCACAATCAAAAGACATTTTAATAATTCCAAAATAAACAAAACAGAAAGAGCCAATACATAAAATAATGTCCCAGGCCTGGTCCTCTCTCGTCCTTCACTATAGTCGCTCCAGTTTTATATCGTTCCGTCTCCTACGTGGGACTCAACATGCCTCTCGGCCCCGCCCCACTCGCCACATACCCCCATCGCCCCTCGCAGGCCGGGGGGTACCCTCGAGACTGCGCTCTACTCCCCACCCCCCCACCCTTCACCCCCCCCCCCCTTACCTCCGGTGCGGACCGCTCCTGGGGACCTGCGGGAACCTGGGGGTAGGACAGACGAGGCGAGAGAAAAGGAGACGGAAGGAGGAGCGACAGGGACGAGAGAGGGGAGAGAGGAAAAAAATAAATAAAAATTGCGGTTCCCAGACGCACTGCTGCGGATTCCATCACGGAGGCGGCAGGCTCCAGCCCCCTGGCGAACGGCGCCGACTCCTCCGCTCCCTCACGGACGGCAGCCGCCCCTCCACATCGTGGGCGGCCGGCAGCGAGCTCGCCCGTCCCCAGCAACTCGCTCCAGCCCACCGCCTCGAGCGTCCATGGCGGCACATACCTCGCCTGCTCGAGGGCACCACGGATTCACCACAGCGGCGAGGGATCTTCAGCAGCGCGTCCCTCCTTCTCCCGGGCTTCGGCACCACTGTAATGATATACAACTCCATACTCATCGGGAAGAAGGAGGCGGGAACCGGTGCACAATCAAAAGACATTTTAATAATTCCAAAATAAACAAAACAGCACGTCAGCCCCTCACGGCGACTGACGCATAAAATAATGTCCCAGGCCTGGTCCTCTCTCGTCCTTCACTATAGTCGCTCCAGTTTTATATCCTTCCATCTCCTACGTGGGACTCGATACTGGCGGTGGGGCGCAGGTGTAGCTCATCTCCAATCACTACACCTGGCCTCACTCCTCGTTCCCACGCCTCTCGGCCCCGCCCCACTCGCCACACAGTTGTTCATCGGTTATTTTATATGCCTGTTTCCTTTTACATGTCACAGTGAAAATTAGAAGGTGTGTACAAATTTACTGTAATAATGTTTTTCGATAATATTCTAAAAATACTTTAAAAATATTAATATTTAAAAGGGTATTTTAAAAGATAATATAGTTATTGAGTGGTCATTATTCATTTACACTACATGTAGTTAAATTTGTTTAAAAAGTACCAATTTGAAGGTTTACTTTAAAATTGAATTTATGAATTTTGATTGCACAGCTCTTTGAAATACTTCATTCTGATTGGTCAATGTTTGGATTCCAATGTCAAATATTTCTGCATACTGCCCATTGTCTACTCATCCAGGTTTTCTTTGCTCTGTGATCCTGATCTATTTCTCTGTTGTCTCTACAAGTGAGCTAATAGAGTCATTTCAACCCAGATCAACTAAAAAATATGTATGTTAATGTAAGTACAGTTACATCATCATCTCAAAACAAGCTCCTTTTAAGTGGACATCGGATGTAATTGTCACTTTTTAGTGCTTATTTAGATATTTATTTATTTTTTGAATTTATTTAGGTTTCTGACATGTCTGCCAGTTAGAAAAGCTGAAATGAAAACACAGCCAATTTGTTATGGGCTGTCTCAGTCTGAAACTTTGTCCTCCAGCGAGAGGTAAAAAGGGTGTCATTTTAAATGACCACTGAGGAATTTTTTAACGAAAATATGATTTCATGAAGACCCTAAATAATTAAATTTACTTGTGAAAAATGGGCATCCGATGTCCGCTTTAAAGTGACACAAAGACAGGGTTACATTTTTCTTGATAAATGTTGATTGCACATTATCCCTTCCTTGTTTTACTCTTTATAGAAAGATGTCAATGTTTATTCCTTCATACAAGCAAGAAATAGAAAAATGTTTAATTAATCATAATGTGAAGAAACAGTTAATCAAAGTCAGATCTCTAGATCAAAACGGAACATATTTAGTAGGATGATTTTAATATATACAAATCACAATTCAGTGCACAAGTAATCACCAGAGCTCTGTCACAAAGATGGAAGTATCCATTTATGCATTGTTTCATTGGAACTTATGTGTGTTCCCTTTAAGAGAGTGCTTTGTGCTCTGGGTCATGTGATCAACTGTGTCTGAAACAAAATAAAAGGCACTTCAAATTATCACATTTGCATTGTCTTGATTTCTACCTTCATTAGGGTGTTTACAGTAGATATGCTTTTACAGTAGATATCACTAGAGAAGCCAGACTCTGAAAAACTGGGTGTGCCACATTTATTGACGGATTAATTTGAAAAAAAAAAAAAAAAACCTGACTCTGCGTGTCACTAATGATACAGAATAGACTGGGCTGATGTGTAAAACTATACTTGGGCTCACCACATAACCATAAAACTATGTAAACAATATACATTACACTCATTGCCAACAACATTGTCACTGCCTTTAATAATGCTGTAACAATACAGCCTATCAATGAATGCAAATGCATATTTTTAATTAAAGAGAACATCTTCATCAGGGGTAACGTACAGTAAGGCCTTGTGTCCGGCTGTCCATCAAGTAGATTTTTTATTATAGAATTTAAGCAGGGAGTTCTGCGATATATTGCTATCTAGCAAAGTTTGGTCAAACATTTAGTCTCTATCTATCAGAATGTGTGGCAAACGTCTCCCAGTATCGGATTGGTTGGCAGTCCAAATGTTGGCTGATTTTTTTTAAAAATGAAAATCATTTAAATATTGAATTACATAAGTAAACAACAATAGATCAAGTTTAGAAAAACATTTTTTTATTAAGACTATAAAAAAAATTATTCTGCATCTATTTTTAGGTATGCCAGCTGTGTGTGGCACTAGCACACCCGTGGCTACACCATTGGTAGATATGCTCAGTGGTAATTTCTCTGTGGGACATAATTTCCTAATTTGAGCTGCAAGGAGTGGCACAGGTTTGTAATTCACTCTGCAGGGAGTACAAGTCTTCATCAAATATAATTAACATTCAGACATTCCATTTCTGACACTAATTAAGTTGCAGAATGACATAAAATTGCCTGCCAGAATCCCACAATGCTTCCAATACTTCACCTTAGATTATAAAAAATATACACTATCCTCCTTTTCCTCTCAAAGGACCAATATTCAGACAACCATGTTCATTCCAAGCACCTCTCCACATTCAGTCTCTCTGCGAGTCAAAGCTATTTATTTCGTAATGAACTTTTCTAATGAAACGTTCCAATGCTGTGCCCCCTTTCATGCATTCTGACCCATAGAGATAGATTATTCTAATTAAGTGATGCCGGCAATGGCGGCACCTCATCAGAAGGCTTGAGTCATTAATTCTGTTCATGAGGAAATTTAAATAATGGAATGTAAATGGGGAGTTCTCCCAAAAGCGAGCTGACTGTGTGGAGATGTTAATGTGGGCAAATGACAGTGTGTAATAAAGCAGCTCTGTCCATCTCAAACAAGTCCAATGACTGGCCTGAAAAAAAGATATAACTCATCCCTAAGTTCAATGTGAAAGCTTTGATGTGCTTTTAGTCTCACAGGTGTTCTTATAGAATAGCAGAGCTATCTACGTCTGCCTGATTGTTATTTTTGGTATACAGGTAAGTGCCTTTTAGGGCCAATAGCCCACAGCTCACCAGAACCATAAATAATCCATTCCTCTAAGCCTCTGTTGTGTGTCCTTGCAGGGAAAAAGCATATCTGTGGGAGGCCTGTAACAGTCAGGGGTATCTGTTTTTCCACATTAGTGTTTGCAAAGGATATCCACTTTGTGGAGAGCTACAAAGATCAGGAAGTCAAAGCAAGCCAACAGTGGATGTACAGTACATAACATGAAAAATTGTCCAAAACCATAGCATGGTTTTTCACTACTTAATAACTGCATATGAGCATGCAGTATAAAAACATGACCGAAAGTGTCTTGCTGGGGCACAGCTCAACAATAAGAATGGCCTGATGCTCCAGCTGATGGAATAGTCACGTGTGATTATGAATTAATGGAGTTACATTACAGCTTTGTACTTTCCACAACACAATATATATATATTGCAAAAAAAATAAATATAGATTATTCATTTGTCATATAGGGCAAGTAAAAATTAGGAATTACTGGCTCAACTGGTTAGCAGGAAATATAAATACATGCATACATAAATAATACTTGCTAAATATTGTCTCCACTGTAAATTTCATTTTCCATTTAAATATGTTATGCTATTATAATTCCCTGTTTTAAACAGATTTTGAGTATTACATTACAAGCCATCGGAAATTAACATGAATCCGTTTTTAATTATGCATTAATGTTTTTTTTCTTCTTTCTGCATAAATTCTGGTGTGGTGGGTGTGGGTGCTTGTGAGGAACTGCAGGGTTTGAACAGATGAAAAGCTAATAATTAATGAAATCGTAAAAATGTCAAATTGAAATAAAGCATTTTAAAATCATTCAAAATAAAACAATTATTAAAATGATTAAATATTATTCAATATAATTAAAAAATTTACCACGTCATGTGAAAAATAATATGTGAGCATAGAACAGTTTGGAGTTTAGAAATCCCTGCTCTGAGGCATTTCACTGTACAGGAAGAAACATAGTTTTGGATAATCGCCTACATAGTAAGAAACATAATTGGTCCAATCAGATGAAGACTCAAACTTACCCACATCCACATCTCATCCAGAGAAACTGGTTTTGATTGTTCCTACACAGAAGCAACAACAAATCATAATTAACAGCTAACCCCTAATGCCCATACACAGTCACAGAACATAAGTGGAATGAGTCATATAGAGTAGCTTTATGAATGAAGAGAGTGGAATAGATTAGCTGCTGTCTGTTTCAGTTAGCTCTAGCATGACTGAAGCCCTGGTTTTAGCCAGTGGGAGACACCCAGGTTGTCAAGGTACATCCATCTGGACCGTCTCCCACATTGCCCCTGTGCGTGTCTATCCGTTGCGGTAGTGTCACTTGCTTTTAGAATGTGTGTATGTAAACAGCTCCATCTCTCTCTCTCTCTCTGTGTGTGTGTGTGTGTGTGTGTGTGTGTGTGTCTTGCTCTGACATTTCTATGCTGTGAGCACAGGGGGCGGAATGTCTGTCAGTGTGTGTTAGTTCGCCACCAGTCAGGACCTGCAGTCAGAGGCTAAACAGGAGCACTGTTTTCTGCCGCTGTTGTGCTAGTCAGCATCACACATCTCCAGAGAGGCATATCCTCAGCTTGGGGCCACCTTCCTGGAAAGGCTACTTAATATAAGCCCTCCTCCCCTAAGGTTTTCTGTGACTCCTAACCCCATCAATTTCCTAATGCAAGGAAGTACAGGGACCTAAATTTGTCTTTAGTAACATATATTATGTGCTGTGGCTTTCTAACATGCATTAATAATCTTTTTAATGCTCCACCAGATCACAATTTATTCAGGATGAAATGCTCTACATGGCAACATTATGAAGCTGGTTTAAACAGAATTATTAAATTAGGCAACTGAAGAACTGGTCATGTGTTCACTTGCTACAAGACTTGCTACAAGATTTGCTTTTCAAATTTTAAATGTTTGCATTTCAAATGTGTTTGTCTTGATACAATAATTAAAATGACACAGTATAAATAAATTAGTTTCAGTCCTAAATACAGTTGGTATAGAAAATAATTTTGCAGCCTTAAATGAAGACGAAAACCATTTTTGATTTATCTAGCTGTATTTACTTGGTGCAACTTATATCATCCAAGTAAATTCTATAACACCAATACGTCAGAAAAATAATCATTTAGTTGGAAAAAAGATCACCCCCTTGTGTCACTATTGAAGTTGAGTTGAACCACCAATATTTGCCCACTTTTCTTTGCAGAAATGCTCAAGTTCAGTTAAGTGAGTATTTGTGAACTGTAGTCTTCAAGTGATTCCACAGATTTTCACTGGGGTTTAAGTCTGGCCTTTGACTAGCTACTGGTGGCCGTTCGTGCAATATTTACGGGACACATCCTGGCCAGGATTTCAATACAGTATTTGGCTTTGTTTTCCTGTTTTCAAAGTTGCTGAAGGTAATGACTGAAAAGTAGCTTGCCCAATAACGTGCAGGCATTGTACATAATTGACCAATCATGGCACGTGATTAGTCACGGTGGAGTTTAATGAGAATGTGCGACACCTGCGCCACTCCCCAGTCTCGAATCCCACGGAGGAGCTCCGGAAGGATAAAAGGAGGAGTGTCACCTGATCATGTTGTAGTTACATGTTCAAGTTGATTGGTCAAACATTGAAAATCAGTCAAATGTTCTGAAAATAAAAATAAAAATCAATTTAATTTGTTTTGCCATATCATCCAGCCCTACCTCCCATACAAGCCACATGTGGAGAATTTGTGACCTTCTTGTTACATGCACACAATGACTGCTCTTTATAATAAACTCCTGCATCTGCTTCAGAGTTGCTGTTGGACTCCTAGTCGCCTCTCTGACCTCCTGCTCTTTCATCCAGTTCAGAGTAAAGTCCTGATCCAGGGAGGGTCTGTGTTGTACCAAACAGTATCCACTGTGCTTCTAGGCATTGATAAAGCTTTTGAAAAAAATTCAATCCATCCCCTGACTTGTGCCTGTCCACAACTTTATCCCAGAGATCTTTTGACAGTGTCTTGCCACCCTTAGTTGATTGCTTGCTTCAGGTCCACTACCAAGGACTGAAATTCTCCAGGAAAGTGCTTTTCATGCTGAACTAATCAAAATGACCAGAGCTAATCACAATTAAAAGACAAATGGCTTTGTGTGGGTTACAACAACACGGCATGGATTTGCACAAAACACAAATTCTGGAATAAACCACTATAGCTAACTGAAATTGCTTATTTTTGTTGATTCTTCTTACTTTAAACTATTGTTGTATGTGAAAATATTTTTTAAATAAATAATTTTCTACTTGGTCAACATGGTTTCATCTTTATAATTTTAGCATACGGTAGTAATAACTGGTTCAAAAATGTTGCTGTACAAACCAAACTATGTTGGCTGTCCACAAAATTTCACTACTAATTAGGTTTACTACTAATTAACTTTATAAATAAGAACATTACTTATTAGAAATGGGTGCAAAACCCAAAACGTTCCCAAGTTCTTTTCTTTTTACTGACTTCATAGCTCACATTACTCGTTCATAATCATAAGTGAAAAACATTCAGCTTAGTCTATGAAACTTTTTTTCAAGCTTCAGGGAATAAATATCCATTCATCCATTATTCATTTGTTCAAAGGCCAGCAGCTACTCCAGTGTGCAGCTGCTCTTCCTTCTCCTCAATCCCCTTTCCATCATCCCTGTTGGATCAGTCTTACACGAACTCAAGCTGCAGTGGGTCTCCTGTATAATATATCCCAGTTCATTTCAGGTCTAACTGAAGAAGAACACAAGACATCTCGCAAGCTGTTATTGCAGAAATATAATAACGAGAGTTCTGAAAAGAGGACTAGAGTCTTTCGAATCAAGGTCAATCTGTCTGCTTAAGTATTCCATTGTTAGCATTCAAGAACAGATTCACCTAAAAGTAAATGGAATCACAATCTTTAATTTTTCTACTTATGAAGGCCATAATTCTGCACTGCATCAGTGTCTACTGTGCAAGTTTCATCTGTCAGCTCGAGCTGCTTGTACCATGTTAGTGTTGAGAACATCTAAATGTGTAGCTTATATTTTTTCTTCCCCTTTAACTGTATTTTCTTCTCTACTTTAATCCATCCACCATGTGTTTAGATGAACATCGAGCATAGAGTAACAAATGTTTTATGTATGTTCTCTAGACTTTCAACAACTTTTCAACAATTCACTCATATGCCTTAAATCATGCATTTCTGAGACACAATGAATCAATCTTTCACAAGCAAAGTGAAGGTCTACTTACATCAGACAAATGCTAGTACATTGTACGTTGCAAAAACTGCACACGTATCCAGCCAATCTCTCATGCACACATATCCAGCCAATCAATTCTTAAAGGAACAGTTCACCAAAAAAAAATTGTTAATTGTTAATTCTGGCTAAAATACTAAAACAAACCAAAACAGTTCTAAAAAAAAATATGTCAGTGGATTTACAATGCAGAGGACAACAGAGTGTGGATTTTATATTTATTTATTTTTTTACTGGAAACCGACTAATTAAATAGAGTGTGTGTAAGAGCTCCTCTGGAAAGGTTGGTTGTAGGCGGCCCAGACCTAGCTATGTACATTTGTGAAGGATGTTTTTTAACATACATAGGGTATAATAGAATAGGCATATCATGCACATATATACAGTAAATGAATAATGTAAAAGGATCTTTGTCTTAGTGCTCTTCATAAAGGGCCTTTGACCCTCTATCACAGCTGAGGGACATTTGCAGTTCATTGTAAATGATCCCTGCTGGACACTCAAATGCTCAAATTTGATCATCTTCATAAATAGAAGAACAAGTTCAACATCAGCTGCACCTGACCTGCTGTAATTTCATTCCTAGGATATAATATTCTATGAACAAACCTGCTCCTCATCACATCTGGGCAAGCTTTACATGCCTCTCCTGAGAAAGAGGAAATTATCTTCATTAATATGAAATCCACCTTTAATTTATAACCCTGCAGAGACAGATGCTCTCCAAGATAAATGCAATGGTTCTCAGGCCCTCATTTATATCTGGTTTCTCTCCACTACTCTGCAGATACTGTACTTGTATATGGTCACACAAAAATAAGTTTTCAGTCCGTCATGATGGCAGGATAATTATAAATTCCACAAACTGAATTTCACTCAAATTAAGATGCCATATGCTCATGCTTCAGTTATTAAAAGCCATTTATCTGATGCATAACAAATACTGGCTCCAATAACATGTTTTATATCAAACATTAAATAAATCTCCTCTAATTGCATTATGATGCATAAAACAGGATGGTAGCATCTGGCTGGGATTACTCTCGAATGTTGTTACTTTTCCACTCAACAGTGAGGTAGTCTCTTTCAATGTGAAGCAAAAGGGTTTTTTCAGTGGATCTAGCATCAGCAATAGGGAGAGGACATGGGCCATTAAGGAGCAACATTATGATATACATAAAAACAGTTCTGAGATACAGATAGATATTACAGTGTGTTGTTGTAATGGATTTTGTTCACATCCATTCCCATTCATGTCTCACTTTAGTCCTCCCTGCAACTTCCTTTTCCATACTACTACTACCCCCATACCCCCCCCCCCCCAACATATTGAATCATTATGGGAAAGGAGCTTATATCTGTTCAAATAACGGAGGCTATTAAAATGACTTGTTTCACTTAGAGCTGTGATTGATTCAGTCTGCGGCTAAAAATATTTGATTATTCTTTTTCTGCATAGTAAACATTAAATAAATGTATCACAGTCCAGGAGAATACTGTCAAATGTGGTCAGACTGCTTATCACTATAGTTCGTTTTCTGCCCGTAGCTTAATTTTTTACAGTGAGGCAGGGCCATTTTAAACGTTAACTCTTTTTACTTGTGAGGAGCCAGAAACAAAAGAAGCTACAACAAATACACCTCTGAACCTAAAATCTTTCTTAAGGTTTTAATCAAGAGATTCCAGATGAACAGGTCTGTCTTAAGCATTTTAAACGTTTTTGTGCCATTTACAACTGTTTCTTTTTCGCTCTTCTCAGAGGCATATTAAAGTTGTGATTTCAAAGAAAGGGAGGTCATAACCTCTGGATAAAACAGAACAAAGGCTCCAGAGCCCAGTTATTCCTCTCACCATGGGTGCAGTGTTACTGTCCCCAGCAGTGATGTGGAAGGAACATGTTAACATGCTTCTAGAAGACCGGCTGGCATTGCTCTCAAGCTTGATAGCTGATATGAGCTATCAGACCCTTTAAACTGGCTCTGTCAAGTATCAGGTGCTCTTTAGACGTGAGGAGACAAGACAAGCACAAACCCTTATTAGCTTTGTTACATTGCAAGGATGAGGCCCAGGTTCAAACAGAACTTGCTGGATCTAAAAAAACATAACGCTTTTTATTTAGAGATAAAAAAATTACCATTTTAGTAACAATATAGCATTAAAAATATTTTTTTATAGTCTCTAATCCCACTCCTACCTCTAAACCAAACCATGACTATTTCTTAAAAATATGTACAGTATAAAGACAAACATGACAGACAGATAAGTGCAAACACAATAATTTACTTAATGCATAAATGTCAAAAGGCGTACCAAAAGCAAGGATGAGGAGTAAATCAGAATTTAAATTATTAATCACTGAAAACATTATCCAGATTATTATTCTGGTCCACTCCGTGAAGGCGTGCATTTCTCATTCAAACATACCTCACTAAAAATACCACTGCACAAATACTTGATTTGTCTAGCTGTGGTTTATCTATGCTGGTTTCAAACATCCATCAGTCAAACAATCATCAGTATTATTATTTTTATTATCCTCCAAACTAAAATTCCAGGTCCCACTTTATATTAGGTGGCCTTAACTACTATGTACTTACACTCTAAAAACTGCTGGGTTGAAAACAACCCAATTTGGGTTATTTTGACAACCCAGCGCTGGGTCAAAAAGGGACGAACCCAGCGCTGGGTTGTTTTAACCCAACCAGTTGGGTTATCATATTTAACCCAGCCTGCTGGGTTGCCTTTTTTATGGTTTAAAATGACTATATTGCAGGGTTTCAAAAAAGACAGCGGGTGTTTTTTTATCACTGTATTTCAGAAGGAAAACTACTGTATTTAGAAAATGTTCGATATCATTTCGCATGTGCTTGAGAAGGCAGCGTTTGTGAGCTCAGTACCGCTCTGCAGCCGTTACCGGATAAACCTACCTCTCCCGCTCTTAGCGCCTCCTACTGGCAGAAAATAAACTCGCAGAGTGCAGCCATGTGGGGAAACAATGCATTTCTACGTTAAAATGAACCCAAATTGAGCTAGGCATTAAACCTACAAATGTTGTTCATTTTAAATATCACTTTTACACACAAATAATAATTACCAAAAGGAAAATATTTATTAAAAACAAGAGAAAAGTAACATGTTAGAAGAAATGCAGAAAAGGATGGCATTAACAGCTACAGAGTTCATAAAGCATTGAACATTTGATGAATATAACTTAAGATCAAATTGGACTTTGTTCAATTGTATATATTGTATAAAAATATACGAAAACACATACAATAAATGTACAATTAGTTAGGTTTTTTCCCAACTATTCTGGCATGACAGTACACAAATAAATCACAACATTAACTTTGATATTATAACATTTAACACACGCATGTGTGTGTGTGTGTGTGTGTGAGAAAGAATGTGAGCAGGTGTATGAATGACAGAGTGTAAACTCTTCTACTAAACAACACAGAAAAAGCATTTAACTTTTTTTTTTTTTAACAAATTATACACTTACAGTTTGTTTCATAGTCCATGAATACAGATCATGCATCACAGTCAATTTTCATGATCTCTTTAGCATAACTGATGTAATCATGAAGAAACCCCATCAGCACAGCATGTGACATCTTCTACATCATCCAGGGCAGCGTCCTTCTTTAAAACCACCGCTGTTTAGGGGAAAGAAGATTCTCCTCTCTGACCAGCATTCATCCCAGTCACCGCCTGTTCTTCATCAGTGGCCTAAGAGAAACACATTTGAAAAAATTAAACATTTAATTAAACTATCCATTTTCAGGTAGAGGTGTATTCACATCCGTAAGGATAGGTAAATAATCGGTGTTAAAGTTTCAACACTGTGTGGTTGTTTAATGTCTCAGACCACCACAGCGCTCCAGAATGCTATAATGGCAGCACTAGTGTGAGGACATGCGATATTGTTTGAATAAATATTGCTTTCAGAAAGCTTCTTTACTGAAACATTAAAACAGACATGACATTCACATACCTCACAATATTCACGTACATGGAGGGCTGCTCTTCAAACCGTTAGTTCAACAAATAATTAAAATGTTTATAATTTACTCTCCTCATGTTTTTCCAGACTCATACAAAATCAGCTAATTTTTTGGAAAACGTATGAATATATTTAATATTCTCTTAATTTGTGTCCTCCATTGCTGGTCTGGGAGACCAGTATTTTATTTTGAACATACATGTTTGCTATCATATAATTTAAGATGTATTCATATATAAATATCAGAATTTACTTCTACAATAACACTATATTTATGAAGCTTGAAAATACTGATTATCTAAACTATAAATGGATTAACAAATATTATGAGAGAACTAAAAATATATTAATTTATGTTGTAAAGACAGACAAAAGTCTTATAGGTTTGGAATGACTTGAGGGCAAATAAATGATTTTTTGTGTGAACTTTACCTCTAAGAGCGAAGTCCAAGAATAATGACTCTCCAAATCAGACAAGACAACTCCAAAGTTGGTTTGAGTTCTGCAATTAAAAACACAGACATCAATGGTTTTAATGAAATGAGCACGTAATCACACTGTTGTTGCATCAAAATGTGAAGTAAACTGGCAGGAGACAACAGAAAAATTTATTTTCTAAAAATAACTTACATAAAATCTCAAAGGAATGATGCTCTCCCATGTCTCTTGCTTTTAACATCTACAAAAACAAAAAACAAACATTATTTTACTCTTAGTAAAAAAACAACAACTGATAACATGAAATTATGAAGTTTACTTGCCTTATACAATCTTTCCCTCTCTTCAGAAGAAGCTGAGAAAACCACCTCCTCACACAAGCAGACTTCTGTGTCCTTAACTCCAGTTAGTTTGAGTTCTGCAAAGAGGGACATCAATGGTTTCAATAAAATATTAACATATACATACATACATATATATATAAAATCACACTGTTTTTGCATCAAAATGTGAAGTTAACAGGCAGGACACAACAGAAACATTAATAATTTAACTTACATCAGTCTCAAAAGAATGAAGTTATCTTGTCTCTGGATTTCAACATCTAAAAAAAACACACATTATTTTAGTCTTAGTAAAAATAAAGATAACTTGATGTTATTCTGAAGTTTACTCTCCTTAAACCGTCTGTCCCTCTCTTCAGAAGAACACCTCCTCCTCATCCTCACACAGGTCTGTGACTCCTCACACAAACAGCTTCTGTGTCTTTAACTCTCAGCGCGAGGACAATGAAGACAGGAGCTGGACAAGTCTGAAATATTACATGTAAAACATACTTTTAACAGTTACCACTTCAACAGCCTCAAAATAATTATGCTAGTCTTTACTACACAATGCCGTTTCCTTTAGGAGACAAGCATACATTCAGTTTAACCGCGAAAAAAAGACAAATTCACATGAGCGTAATCGTGACCATAACCGTCTGTTAACGCCTCAAAGAGAACAGATAATGTAAAATCTTATGTAAATATGACAAAATACATTCACAGACATTAGACATTACAAAATACATTAGAAGTACATCCTCCGTTCAGTAACGTTACATGAGGCAGTTAAGACCTCCGTGTCCGAGGCGAAAACCGCGTCCGTTTTTTTTATATATATATATATATAACGTTAAGCTCCTTTGTTTCCGCCTTTCATAAAACCTTCCGCCTTTCATACAACCGGGTAAACAATAAAAGATAACTTTACATTTTGAATATTTAACGTTACGTTACTTACCATAGTCTTTCACTCGCTTCTCGCTTCTATCACGCGGAGAAAATGGCGGCTGCTCGCACTGGAGACGTACGATTTTGACGTGACGTGCGTGCTCTCCTTCACGTCCGCGTCCTCAACCCACCCCGCTGGGTTAAAAAAGAAAGTTATTTTCAACCCAAACTTGGGTTAAAACATCCCAAAGTCCTATCCAACGGCCTCAACCCAGCAGTTGGGTTGAAAAAACAACCCAGCGTTTTTTAGAGTGTACATAAAAAAAATAAGTACAATGTACTTACTGTGTTCATATTGTATTGTAAAACACTTTTGCTGCTATTGAGGTGGGATGGGGTAAGGTTAGGAAGAGGGTTGGAGGTATGGCTAAGTTTAAGGGTGGGTTAAGGTGTAAAGTATGGGTCAACAGTGTAATTATAAATGTAATTACAGAAATTAAATACAGATGTAATTACATGTCGTTTTTTTTAATATAAGTACAATGTAAAAACATGTTTGTACACAATAAGTACATTGTACTAAATTATTAATTAAAATGTAAGTACATAGTAGTTAAGGCCACTTAATATAAAGTGGGTCCAAATTCCACGTCACTTCCATCTGTCCACCTTTAATATCTGCCATTGGCATGCTTTCAGACAAAGAAACATAACAGAGTTATAATGATTATAAGCTTATATAAATTTTCCTGAAGAGAAAATTTAAAAAGCTTCCATCAAAAAATCTGGTAGATTCATCAGTTCCTTATCTTTCCTTCGGTCTTCTCATAACAATAAAAGAGCTGCTGGCCCTAGGGATGCTGTTATGCAATGGGTCACACAGTAGCTGGTCAGGGCCACTCAGCCACTCCTAGCATTATTTGAGATGAAGGTTGTTTCAGTAATTGTTTACAATGACATTTATGTCAGCCTTTTCTTTACACAGCCGATCAGGCAGCTTTGTGCCAGGAAAAGATTGTTAAAATGAGCTATAATTCCAGGAAGCTAGGATGTGCCATTGTGGTGGTAATATGACATAGGTGGGTTTTTCCCCCCGGACTGAAGTACAAAAGACGTGCTCATAGAGGGGGAAGTGAAGCTTTTCTATGTGTGAGGATGAGACAGAGGTGAAGAAAGAGTCAAATATGGACTTTCACTTTCTTATGTTCCTCCTGCACATCACCAGAGAAAAGTCAGTTTGACATGAAGATGAAAGTATAAAGTGTGTGAAAGAGAGAGAGTTTGTTGAGAAATAAAAAAGTTATACACTGTGTGTAGGTTTCAGTCAAATGTGACATCAACTAGCACTTTCGAGAAAAAGAAAATATCGCAACATAACAAAATTATTATAAAATTTTTAAATTATTATTATTAAAATTATTATTATTAATTAATTAATACACAATCAAACAATGGGGCCATAATGGGAATTCTTTCAGGGTTGTGGCATGCTAAACTGTAATTGCTCCATGAGTGCATGTACTAAATTTATTGTCAGCGATTAAGACAAGTGCCACTGTGAAGGCATTTTTTTTTCTTCTTTTTTTTTTTTTTACTTAATGATTATGTAACTGAGACCAATTAATTTTCCAGTAAATCTCTACTTATTTAAAATGACTCATCTGGCCAATGTAAACACAAACTGATTTATGACGGAGGGTTCGCAGACACTTTTCTCTGCTTCTGGCAGCTTAGAAGAAGCAGTGCAGAGTGATAATAAATGAGACGAAGCTAGAGAGACACTTCATTTGGAAGCAGACAATTCCATGAATCAAATCTGAGATCAATCAGTGCTGAACACAGACCGATCAGATGACAGCAGCTGAATGATTCAGCAATTACTACAGTATAAATTACCCTTTAAAACACATTATGAAACAAATTGGATGTTTCTTATCTTGTCTGAGCACTAGATTTCACTGACTGGCAGCATGTGGCACAGAATATTACAAAAAAAAAAACAAATAAGGCGATTTAAATAGTCAAACCTCTTTCCTTCTTAGTTTTGCTTTTCCAAGCCTCAGTAACAAGTTCTCTCAAGTGGCCTTGTAGGGTGGTTTTGCTTCTCTTTCGAGGCTCATAGTGGAATCACTTGACATTTGGGATTTGATCATTCCCTGCACCCAATTCCTTCCTGGCAGATAATTGCATCAAACATTCATGATGACCTATACAAGCAGGCTGCATTGAGGGCATGATCCACACACATCAGCTTCACTCTGAGCCAAAACTGGGATGGATTCATATACAGAGCATGCAGACTGCTCATGCTGGAACCACAAAACAAGGGACAGATTGGCCCACTGATGC
The DNA here is from genome assembly GCF_003368295.1 of Carassius auratus. NCBI lineage: Eukaryota > Metazoa > Chordata > Actinopteri > Cypriniformes > Cyprinidae > Carassius > Carassius auratus. The sequence continues at coordinate 45,724 of NW_020523466.1, forward strand.
TTTTGTTATTGATATCACACTAGGAGTCTGGACCACAATGGATTACCTCAAAAGCTAACAATATGTTGTTATAGCTCAAGATTTTTGCTTTTTCAAGGATGCAAAATAGCTTTACAATAAAAATTATGTAATTTTACAGTGAAAAATAAAATAAATACAGTACACTATATTTTATATATAGCGATTATGAATATGTGCTGTTAAATTCTGCACCATGGAGAAACAAAACCTATTGTTTTTTCTACAAATTTAATCAGCAAACTATAACGGAAGAAATGGCTCACTGTCAGAACTGTCAGGTGTTAGTGATATAATCTATAATCTCTTTCAATGTGCAAAAAAAGCTCATCTGAATATAAATCTCTCCATGTGATCTCAATGGCAAATATTTTGCTAATCAAGCAGAAAGGCTTTTGCATTTTTAATTAAGTGGAGAACACAGAGAAAATCAGTAATTACAACTTCTAAATTAGTCCTACATTAGTTAGCTGTTTCTTTGCTGTGACAAAAAAACTATCCCCCTGCTGGTTTAAATGCAGTTTTGTTTGAGAACTGTGGGCAATATCTTGAAAACCTGAACTGTGCAAAACGTGAATAGGTGATGTGGAGCAGTGATCTGTTTTTGTGATCTGTTTAAGAGCAAGCAGGGTTTTCTCTAACTTGGGAGCATTTTGCTGCTGGGATCACTGACATCAACACGGGGAGATTCATTTAGAAATAGTTTTGAAGGACTGCTGAAATTACAGTAGGCTATACATGCAGCAAGATCAGCTGATACAGGTAAGCTTATGCTCTTACAATTGTACTGTACTTTATAGATATATTAATGCCTGAATATCTTCGTATAGAAGGCAAGACCAAAGATGTCTCTGAGTACTGCAAATCCTCTGGGACTTTACAGTGCACCTGCACTGACCTTTAAAAAGTCACGGCTGAAGAAGTCCTGTTTATGGACTGTTTCCATTACCTACAGTACAAGCCCTCATTTCCTCATCCAGTTTTAGTCTTAAAACTTTAATTCACCTAATTTATACTACATAAAAAAACATGAGTACACATACAATTAATTTTAAAGTAGTTCAATATGGTGCTACTGTTCTACAATTTAGGATTACCTTTACAGAGCTGACAATCAAGTTTTACAAAGCAGGGAAGTTTAAGTGTGTGATCCACGAGAAACAGTAAGTGTGTGCAGACTGAAATAAAAATAGCCTAAATCAGATTTAAATGAAATGCTTTTAAAACAAAAGCAAAAATAAAATGCAAGACCCCTAAAGTAGTGCTCTATTATTCCAGGCCGATGTTTCTTTCATTTCTCTCTTCCAGTATGGGAGAGGAAGGAGTGGGGTTATTAAATTCTAACAGGGCTGTGAATGATACCCACATATCAGAGCTTTCACTTCAAAGGCTGCAACTTAAACACCTTTCCACTGATCTCAAGGCCTAAGAAATTAAAATACAATTAAAAATGCTGAGGGGGAAATTAATAAAGGAAACAGCATTTAAATGCACTCTCTGAGAACATGAAGGGAAAGAAGACTGCTGACCCTGACAAAAATCATCTTCAGACCCAAAGAAAGACTGACTGACTGAACTCCATGGCTATGACTTGACCAACACAACACCAGTATTAACTAGCACAAACCAGCCTGGTCTAAACTGGTCTTTTCAATAAGATTCTTCAAACTTCTGACTTGCTGTTTAAATGTTAATATTATCTCCAGTATAAATAGGAGGTTGAAGAGAGTGCACTTCTTAAAGGGATACTCCAACCCAAAATGAAAATGTTGTCTGACACAGAGGAGCGTACTTTTCCTGCGTACAGCTCAGATTCACCAAAATGGCACTATGCAATTTTCACACACAAGTATTGTCGTTGCTTCATAACGTTACAGTTGAACCACTGATGGCAGATGGACTTTTCTGACAATGATTTTCATACTTCTCTGGACATGGACAGTGTATTTCCCTTGGCAGTATGGGACAGTCACAAGCCTCCGTGTTTCCATCCAAAATATCTTAAATTGTGTTCTGAAGATGAACCAAGCTTTTAAGGGTTTGGAACGACATGGGTAAGTGATTCATAACAGAAATTTCATTTTGGGGTGGAGAATCCACCCTGTTCTTGATTAATGTAGATGAAACCACATGCACCAATAGAAAAAAGAGAAATATGCATCAGCTAATAACATTACGTCCATGTGAGTGAATTAAAAACAGACATTAAAGAGAATGTTCAGTCAGACCCCTTTTGATGCCAGTAGCCCCCCTGATTATATATTCCTGAGGACAGCATATTCAATGAGGAACAGTCCAGTTTCCTTTCAAGACTCTGTGTTTGATCACTTACTAGTCATATACATTGCTTAGTAGTGAAGAGATACTCCATTTAATCTGCTTGTTTTGGGCATTTCATTTTTTGTAGCATCCCAAAAATAGTACTTCACAAGAATAATGAATGGGTGGGTACTGGGGTTCTTACTCGGACTGTGAAATTAATAATAGCAGTGAGAGAGAAGAAGAAAGGCAGGGAAACTGTAGTGCAGATCAAGAAGAGAAATGTTGTGTCACATGCATCCTAATCAAGTTTTGAAGATTCAGCATAATCTAGCAGCAAAGAGTAAAAACACAAGTGTTGGTCTACACTATTTCATCATTGCTTGACTCATAGTTCTGGGAATAACGTCTTCTGCTTTTAAATGCATGATAGACACATTCTCTTTTCAGTTGGTTTTGTTTTACACAGCATATTCCCATCTCAATGACCGTAAGAGAGAATAAATGTAGTTTGCTGGGCTATAAAATCCATGATACAGGAGCAGTTTTATTGAAATCATTCATTAACCACGTTCCATGCACCATATTAGAGATTTACAGGTGCACATACACACAATATGATACTCGTCAATATTTCAAGCAGGCATGTACAGTTCTATAAAAATAACTAATAAAAATAGTTTTTCACATTTCGCGTATGTCAAAATTCTTTAATATGACCAGATTAACCCAATTACAATAATCCACACTCATGAAAGTCCTTTCTAATGGTTAGACTGGTTAGAAAAAGCTCATGGACAATTGCACAGTTTGAGGGAGATGTACATTTTAACAAGCAGGGAAAAGTGTTTCCTTTCTATTTTTCTACTGCATACTAGCAAAATTCCTGTCATGTTATGCATCCTGTAAATAAATCTTTTTGAAAGTTAAGCATCCAAAAGGAATAAAAATGTGTGTGGTGTGTTAGCATCTTCCCTCCCCCTACATAGAGACAATTGATTTGTGGCTTTTCAAAATTTGAATAATGGATGGATCTGGCAGTCAACAGTGCATGGCCATTAATCTTGATTTATGTGCTGAAGGGGCCCATCTGGCTGCTCTGCACATTATTCTCAGTGGAACCAACCGAACAGAGAATTTTACACTAACTCTAAAAGTGCCAGCAGGGCCAGAACATCATGCCCATTCAAACTGACTTTTGAGCCAAGTGGATTTTAAATGCAACTTCCCAAAAAAATTCTAAGTTAGGTTGAATGATTATTGTAATATTATTATATTATTACAACATTATTTATTATTTATTATTAGTATAAAAATCAAAGTGTATATATGTGTCGGTCAGTCATATTTTACACTAAAAATTCATCTACACACCCTCATGTCACCCTCAATCTTGACTTTTTACCCATGGTTTACATGCAGTTCTGCTTGAAATATTGAATAAAAGTGAATGGAGTAAAACATAATATAATGAAATAAAACAAAATAAACTAAAATGGAATAAAATTAAATGGTAAGGGAGAAAGAGAAAGAAAGAAGTCTAAATTTGACTGGTCAATAACAGTTTTGTACTAAATATTCTGTTATCACCCACCCACCTTCATGTCACATTCATTTCATATGTTTTTAAGTTTGTGAAGAAAAAAAAAGACAAAAGTCAATGCTGCTCCTTCCATGTAACAAGAATCCATTATAATCATTGGCTGTCAAGTTTAGTTAGAATTTTGCTTTGATCATTGAATACAATTAAATAAAATAGAATATAGTGGATAATAGAATGTATAATATGAAATAGAATTAAATGAAATCAAATCAAATGGAATAAATGGAAACAAATGTAATGTGATGAAATGTTGTTGTTGTTATAAAAATGAAGGGGGGGGGGTCTAAATTTGATCAGTCGCTAATACCATAAAATAAAAAAGTTCCCATTGTCTGACACCCTCAATTCATATGACTTTTTACCCATGGAACAACATGTTGTTCTTTCCATGCAGCGATAATGATGATTATGATGCATTATGATGCATTATGATATGATTTTGCTTGGATGACTGAATAAAACAAAATGGAATGGAATGAAATAATTGGAATGAGATACCAGAAAGAGGGACCAGAGAGGACCAGAAACTGTTTAGTTAACCAAATTCTCTAAAATATATTTTTGTGTCTGTTCAGCAGAAGAAAGAAGCAAGATATTCATGCAGGCTTTCAGGTGAACTATCACCAGTTCAGCAGTAACTCTTTTTCTCATACAGACGGTTTCAGTATCTTCAGTAAGCTCATTTATTCAGATACATTTTGACTTCAAATCTATTTGAATTACTTTCTTCTCTGTGCCACAGTTTATGATCCTTATATAGATGCTCAAATTCATTTCTATCTAATAACATTCTGAATTGGCCATAATGTGCACTTCATTCTCTTGAATACAAATGTGGGTCACTGACTCATATACTGCATCACAGCAACAATTTTTTTTTTTTTTCTGCAGTGACGAGGATAAATACAATGACAAAGTATTGATCTCCTGTGAACACTTGATCTGCTGTCAGTCAAGAGGTCAAAAAACTGAGTCAAGAGGTTTAAAAAAACTTTGACACCATCATACATGCTAATGCTTGTTTTACCACAGAAAATCTACGTTTTTTTCCAAAGCACCACAGGATCTTCGGGTTCTGTTTGTTCCTCTACAGCTATGAATACCACACAAAACTCTCAAACAGACAGATTGTGAATAATATATTGCACATGACTTGCAGATGAAATTCAACAACATGTCACACAGTTAATGAAAGTAGTGTGCAAGCAAAAGGTGAGGATTTTAGACATTTAGAGTGAACTACTTTCTTTTCCGCTGAGATTTGCTGTCTTGACAATTTTTGTTTGTTTTGTTGCCTCTGGGCTGCCTGAAATGTTTTACCACAAACTGATACACAGGAGAGGTACAAGCAAACAGTGTTTCTATAATGATTTAGTGTTTACGCTTTTTTGCTACTCATGGGATGATGACTTACTGTAGACTTAACACAGCTACTGTCACAGACATTTTGGAAATACACAGTGAGATGGTGCAACTGAAAATGAGAAGACAACTACAGTGTTACACACTGCTATAGTAACTATGCACCGACCTGACTTTTTTTTAGCTTTCAGAAATCCAATATAGCCCATCCTGTTTCTGAGGTTATACGTAAATAATCTAAATTTCGACTTGTTTTGGGCAAAAATACAAATCAAACATTCTCGTTCAATTATTACTGTTAAACAGAAATTTCAGGCATGATACCACAAGCTTAAGCCTAACCTCAGGAAAAGAAGAAAAAAGAAAAACTATTCCCAGCATTAACAGAGAAAGATCTTGAGACTTCCTTTTGATCTTATCCTGGTATTCTGCATCTGAAACTAAATCCTCTTATTTTTATAATTAATCAACAAGGGACTAGATTATTATCTGAGACATTATTCCCCAAGCTCTATGCAAACTGAACCAAGTATTCATCTGCCTCCCTGGTGATGATTTTTTAAGAGTCAAGAGGGAAAATCAGAAAGTTAAACTAATGTACAGATTAATTAATGATTACTGTTATAATTAATCAACAGGAGACTGGATTATTATCTGAAACATTACTATATCCCTCTACACTATGTGCAAACTACATTCTTCTACCCATCAATAGCCACTTTTTACCTGCAGAAGTGACGATCAACAGGGAAATCAGGAAGTTATGCTAATGAACAGGTGAATAGATAAATAAACAGATAGCCATTTTATATTCACCCCACATCGTGTGGTCTGATTGAGTTTCATGTTTTAGAGCAAGCTCTCCCCACAAGAAATACACTGCAATTACAGTATAAAATACAGTATTTTTTATGTTTTAGAAATAAGTCTCTTACTTGCACCCAGGCTGCATTTATTTATTTAGTAATATATTAAAAAGAAAACTACTTTGAAACATTATTACAACATAAAATGTAATTTTCTTTAAAAAAAAAAAAGAAAAAAAAAAAGAAATGTAGTATATAAAATTTTGCACGGTATATAGCAGTCATGCAAATTTAAATGTATATAGGCATAAAAACTAATTCTTCACTTTGTAGAAACTAGTCATCCTCTTGATCCTTAAAAAACATAAAAAATAAGCAAGGTAAAAAAGAAAAAGAAAACATAACCTAGATTATTAAATTCTGGTTCGCTTGCAACAAGGATAACATTTTTTTGTTAAATATAAAATCTGGGTCCTGAAGCAAAACTGTCGAGAGTCATTGGCTTTGGTTGTCTGAGCTAGGCGCATCAAAAAGACAACCCTTAAAAGTCACAGCATTATTCTTCCATTGCTGTTCAGTCATTGATTGTTGTCATTTGGCCACTTATGCAGTCATGTTATCTCACTAGATTTGAGCAGAGAGAGGATGTAAGTGGAAGCGAGATGTGAAGATGTGGGAGGTTTTAGAGTGCTGGCCTGATTAGGTGACCCGGACCTGGGGGAGGATGTACAATTATGTCTCGTTGCTGAGGGCAAATGAAGCTGAGGTTAATGGTATGAGACAGATGGACTGGGGGTTGAAGAGCTGCATTACTGAAGTGCTGGACGTGAGCTGAGGTCAAACTGAAAGATGGATAAAACTTCTGTTTATGTTACTATGATGTGTGGACTGGATTTTTGACATTAAATGTTAAGTGACCTTCATCTCCTTCTTCTTTTTCTGCCCTAAAAACATCTCAGGGTGTCACAGCATGTAAAGCACAGAGAAGCAAACTGGGTAGGGTGGTCCAAAATCCAATGTACTACTTTGATAACGAGTGGGTGCATTCACATTCTCCAGACACTAGGAGACGCTATAAACGCAAAATTATATTTTCACGACTGTGTCTAGAAGGGATACAGCAAAACCCCTAAGTTAACAATAAATTGAACTTTCTAACTATTAGATTTTGTTTTATTAACGTCTACACATACCATAACCCTAAATCTACTCCATATAATAATGCAAAAAATAGTAATTATTGTACAATGTGAAAAAAAAAAAAGATATATTGATGTGCACATGTGATTTATTTCTGATTAATTTGTATGACATCTGGGATAAATACTGCACAGTCAAACTGAAATGTCAAAGCTTCATCTAACAGGAGCGTGGTTACCTGCCAAACCCTGACCCCTTGACCTGACACCGCTTCACCACAAGATAGTAGTATCATAAAACATAATCAACAGCTGTTTATCACATAAAGTGCATGGATTTCAATTCTAGTCAGTAATTATCTTGTGAAATAGAATGTTATACCTCCTTCAGAATATTTGTTATTATTATTTTACAACCAAACAAAAAAAAAATTTCCCCCAAAAAAGTTACTCTAATTTATACAATAAGAGAGCTTCAAAAAGGTGAAAACTGAGGATACAGTTACAGTACTGCAGCAATTTTAAAAAAGAAAAAAAAAGTGTACAAGAATACAAAATGGGCAAACATTTTTCATATAATATACTTTACATATTGATGCAAAATTGGTCTGTTTTGCTGATCATCCACTAGATGGCTCCCCTGACCATTTCCCAAAAGGAGTCGAGAAGCAACTACTGTTCTTTCATTTGTTTGCAGTCAGAATAAGTAAGTCTGCACAGTACAGCAGAACAAAAGAACAGAATGCTACACTGACTGACAATGACACAAAAACACTCATCAGCATTCAGTACCATAGGATTCATGACAATAAAATGAAAGATCAGCCTTATTTTGGACGGCATGGAAAATAAACAACTTCCCTGGGTTTTCTTTTCTGTTTGTGTACACACATATACAGGTCAACAAAACACATTTAGAAAGCACAAGCCTAACCTGAGCTAAGTGCTTATTCTTTCTTTCTCTTCACACACACACACACACACACACACACACACAGACATGTATTTTCAAACAAACTGGATGCTCTTAGCAGACGCCACGTGCCTGGCTGGCCTTCTACAAGCAGTCTACATAAACAAATAGCACTTGTAATTTTGGCACACTCATTTGGATAGGCTAAATCAAAACAGGTGAATAGTCAATAAATAATCTGAATATCCTATTTTTGGCTTTTACTATATCAAAGCCACTCACTTTCGGTAAACGATCTTTCTTTACACACTCTCTTAAGGACTTGAGGTGACTTTGTTTGTTTGGTTTGTGTGGAGTTCAGGGGTGTATTCCAGAAAGCAGGGTTAACTTACCGTGAACCAAACCCTGGGGTTAATCGGTTGATTAACCCCAAACCTTGCTTACTCGAGGTATGTGGTTCCAAAAACACGTCCGGGAAGTTCATTCAACTCAGAGTATGTTCCTGGTTAAGACTCAAGACATTCTCAACAGAGCAACGAATCGACGAGTCACGTATATACATATATATATATATATATATATATATATATATATATATATATATATATATATATACTAACCCTGGAACATAACCTGCTCCGGAGCAGGTTAAGTTTAGAGAGTGAGTTGCTATGACTACTAACATACCCTGAAAGTTACCTCTGTTTTTGGAACCCAAAGTTGATGTTATCCGCTTACTTACTCTTAAACATACCCGGGTATGTCACATAACCTGCTTTCTGGAATACCCCCCAGTTTAGCACATGAACTTGTTGTTATTGTTGTTTTTGTAATGGATAGTCATGATCTTAAATTATTTTGCCCTTTTGATCAAAGACACGCTTCCCCAACCAAATTCTACCATAAATCAGTTCAGTTACTCTGTACATTTAATCAATTATGAAACAAGTTCAGTTCAGCTGTAAACAGCTCTACTGAAGACTGTCGATACTCAACTTGACTTATCTGTGTTGATTTCGTCTGATCAAGTCAATTCATATTCATACAAGCTTGATTTAGTTAAAGTTTTGTTCTCATCCGATAATTAATAATAATACTGAACAATGACTTTTAAAGTCAGAGGTTATTCCAAACCAGCTAAATCAGATTCCAGTAGGAATGCAGAGAAAGGCTGAAGTAAGGATGAGTGTTTAGTTGACCTAAAGCTTCAGTCACGAGCAGATTACACAAGCATAGAGAAGATTGGAAGAAATCTACAAGCTGGACTGTATCACAGTTTACACCTATATAACAGATTCCATGATGTTTCTTATTCAGGGGTTACATCAAAGAGTCAAAAAAGTATCAAAAGCAGTTTGTTTGTGTGCTGCTGTATTTAACATGCTCAGCGCAGCACAGGTTGGGTGTGAAGTGGAGCTGACAGTGCACTGCTTGGATAGCTGAGCTGCTTATTAGCTTTAGATACCAGGCAGCAGAATTAAGCCCGTGTGCTCTCCCCTACTCTTGCCGGCCTGACGTGGCTTAAGCTGAACAGGTTTGAGACCGGTTATTTCACAGGCCCAGAGCACATGCACTCACTTATACTATGGGTGCTGCTGCCCAGAAAAACACAGCCAGATGTCTTGGATCTCAGATGGCTCTAAAAGTGTTATTAGGTGGTTAGGGCTGCGTCTGCTGTTTTGACACTTGATCATTTCAGTGTGGTCTTGAAGTCAGCACAAGGTTTTGTTATGCTGGAACCCTTCCCAAGTACTAAACAAAAAGGCACTGCAGACTTATGCAACCAGTAATGTTAAATGATAGTGAAGTTAAGTTCTGTTTATGAAAAGTTCTGTTTATAAAAAAACAAAAACAAAAAACATGGCCCAAAAAAAAAAAAAAAAGGTTTATTTGACACACGACGTGTGAAATCTTCATATAATTTATGACTTTTAGTGCATGTACAAATTTTTTAAACTAATAATATCATCCAGTTATTTTAGTATTATTTATTTACTATTATAATTTGTATTCATGTTTTGAATTTGCTTTTATTTTTCATATTTTTTATTTTAAATGTTTAATTTTTAGGAAATTTGTTGTGTGCTTTTGTCATTTTTATCATTTTTAATTCTTAAAATTAATTTTTATTTTTGTGTTAATTCAGTTTTGCTTTTATTTCAGTTGTAATTTTAGTAATTCAACATTTCTAATTTTCTTTTAATTTATCATATATATATATATATATATATATATATATATATATATATATATATATATATATATATATATATATATATAAACAGAAGTTTGATATTTAAAAAAAAAAAAATTTGTGTCCATTGCTGTGCACATCTCAAGTAATGGAAAAACTTATCTGAACAAAATCTTTTACACATTTCACATACTAGTGAGAAAAAAGGAAGGTACTGGAAGTTTTCGTCCAGGACATTATCTGCTAAGTTTATGGACAAATACTTTAACCCTAAAAGCACAGCACAAAAGGTATAATTCTAAATACACTGAAAAGACAAAGCAATGAAAAAAAAAAAAGGAAAATAACAGACTTTCCTTAAAGGGATACCCAAAAATGTAAATTTATGTAAGTTTATCTGCTTACCCCCAGGGCATCCAAGATGTACGTGATTTTGTTTCTTCAGTAGAACACAAACTGAGATTTTTTAACTCAAACTGTTGCAGTCTATCAGACTTTAAAAAAAAAACAATATAAATACTGTTTAGGTTTCTTGCACAGACCGATTGACTGTAAACCAATGCAACTTAGACTGCATTCAAAATATACATTTTATAAGTTCTCTCATTCCATGGGAACTGAACCCATGACTTTGGTATAGTGCACTTCTCTTCTGTTTGAGGTACAGTAAAGCAAAATGAAGAAATCAAATGTGTATTTCCCGCAGAACTTAACCTTCACATTAATTTTCAAACAGTGGCTCTGTTTGGTTGATAATGTAATCTAGTTTGACCTGTCTGAGCCATGGCTTCAAGATGTTCTATTCCAGTAATAAATACAAGAATTTGGTCAGCTGGTGCCAATTTAAGTCACATTGTTTTATCTCTGCCCCTGATGTGACCTGGTTCACTTCCCACTGGTTACCCAATCTAACCCTCCCCACTGCAGTGGTCATGCTTCCATCGAGTGGCCTCCTTGTCCTGCCAGGTGTCACCATCATCACCCAAACTACTACCGCATCCATCTCATCTTTTGCATTCATTCCCCTTCTCTTACTCGTTTCTCTTCTCCCTCCCCCCTCTCTCTTTGGACTGCTTTTTCTTTCTGAGAATAAACACAGAAACAGTGATAAAAAGCCCAAATGGATACAATGAGCTAAATAGTCAAAGAATCCCTAAAAGACCCCATAATGTTTCTTAAAATATCACAATTTATATAAATTGAAATAAAAAAAAAGAACTTGCAAAAACAGACAGAAGATTCCGGAAAGTGAGGGGAGTGAGAGTTTATAGAGAAGAGTCAATCAGAACCAGTATCAACACAGATTAGATCTTTGCGACGAGAAGCTGAGGAAACGGCCGAGCACTTCACAAAGGCAGGCTCACAATAGCTGACAATTTATGAAAGATTTTTTTTCGTGATGTTATCATAATGGCTTCACCTGAGTCTGCAACAATGAGTCCTCCCCATGACTGTGCGATAACATCATGTATAGGAAGTTAAGAGCATTTGCAGCGCCTCAGAGTGTCGCAAGATTAAACTGGAATAAGGTGACAACGCCAGGCTCCTTACACTTCCTACCCAGTCGTTGGAAGGTTCAAACACTGTAAATTAGGATCTTATCAGCTTCTGCTTCTCTTATCATTATCCTGTCTTAAACTCTACAGAGAGCAGTTATTGTTTGTAGTTTTACAGAAGTCCCACCATAAATAATGAGAAAACTTTGTTTTAGCCAAGATCTTGATTCTGAAGTACACATACAAATAACTGCTACTGGAAATCATTTATATGTTTATAACATATTTCAGGTTAAGTGTTGAATGTTGCACCCAGATATAACATTGAAAAACACCTATACTAAAATGATGTGTGCCGATATCAATACAGGTTGGAGTCATTATGTATAAATAAGAGGTGTCTTTTTTTGTTTTGTTTTCTGAGGAACCTCTTTAAAAAAATATATCAGATATATATTTTATTTTAAAAGGCCAATTAATCCATTAACTAACATTAAATAACAATAAGCAACGCATTTGTTACATTATACAGTCATTTTTGTAAGTTATTTCTAACTGTTCATTGTTAGTTAGCTCAGGTCTATAGATACAACTTTTGATTATAATTATGTATTAGTAAATATAATTTAACATATGGAAACTTATAAAAATTATTTTACAAAAACTTCATTTTGTAATGGTTGTTTTCTTATTTTGTTGGACACACAACAAAAGGCTCTACAGAAAAGAAAAAAAAAAAAGTTAAAAATGACTCAAATAATTCCAGGTAACTTTCTCAAGGTTTCCACTAAAGCTTGCACAAGATGTTATGCAATGTAGACATGCCATATCATAAATGATAGGGTCACGATAAGTCACCTGAATAAGTGTGATTTCTGAAGCTGCATCCTCAGACATATAGATGACTGTAGTGTGAAGCCAGATGTACTATGTACTATGTACCAGGGTCCCCAGACAACGCTCGAATCATTGAACACAGCCACGCAACAAGCACCAAAGTACAGCCTCTCTGATTTGTATAATGTTGATGCTATGTAAATGATGACATCTGTGATTTAACCAGGATTCTATAGTATTGCAAGTTACTGAGATCTCTAAGAGGCTCTGAAATTCCCAAAAATGTCAGTCCAACAATTAAACCATCCATCACATTGAATACCATCCACACCTTCTAACTAGTCTGTCTGTCAACAGAACATAGACTTAGTGACGACTCCAAGAGTTCACACATCTTTATATCCGTGTGATTGACACAGTGCACTTTGCTAACAACCAAAGCTTAAAAGTCTTTAAAAGATTAACACAACAACAGTCTAACGACATTTAGCCTGTCATCAGTTTTCAACAGACTGTTACCTCATTCGCCCTTGATGAAACACTGAAACACTCTGTGAAGTAGTTAACTACACTCACTCATTCTGTGTAATAAGGGTAAAGCCCATATGAATAATATTATCAATAGCTCTTACATCACAGGTGATTTCTTCAGGTCTTCACGAAGAGTGACTAAACCATCAAATAGGTAAAGGGAGAGAAATTGAAAAGATTTAAAGAGTCAGAAAAGATAAGCTCATAATGTCTTCCTGTAGAAAAAAAAAAAAAAACTTCCTTAGTTAAAAGAAACATTTAGGGATGTACCAATATGGAAATTTTACACACATATATATGTATACACACACACACACACACACATATCAATTAAGTTATGTATTATTAAATAATAAGGCTAACTGACTAGAAATAAATGCATTTGTTTAAATATAGCCTATTTTATTTAGTGGACCAATACCATTAACATTAAAAAGTAACATTTATTGGTATGAAATGTGTCTATATGACAGTCAATATATTGTGTAACTCTTTGTTTTTCTTTAAAAAAAGCTGATTCTGAGAAACGCACAAGAATTCCAATTTACCTGTACTGTGATGCACCTGTGCAAATGGCAATACATCTCTTAATTGGCAACATATGACCAACTGTATATAAAAAGATGCCAGTCCCTCTATATTAAATAAATAAAGTTTAGCAAATTATTATTAAGTCACAGTCAACAGCACTCCAAAAATACCCACGAGAATAAATAATAAGCAGAGAAATGGATATATAAATAGGAAAGCTGTTCTGCCATTGTGTGGTATCGAGAGGGCTTCCTTCTCAACACCTGCAGAGAAAAAGTAGGACATAGGGAGTGGGGAGAGAGGTGGAGAGGGGAGCAGGACAAAGGAGAGGAGGGTTTGAACAATGGCAAGGCCGGTCAGTGGAACTGCAACGAGACAGAGAGTCTGCAGGCTGCGACAGCCGCCCTGCCCCGGGGCAGTCGAAAGAGCCACACAGGAAGAGGCTTCACTCCTCTCCCCAGAACATATATACGACAGTGAAAGAACAATAGCGAGGAGATTCCCTCCAGAGAGAACACGTGATGACTGAGTCTATCCAAGGTCATACAGGAACACAAGGTCAAAGTGCAATACAGGCCAATGAATTGAATTGCATGCTGCAAATGATGGCCTTCTTTCAGATCACCTAGAACATATTAAATCACTTTCTTCCCATGTTAATTTTTTTATTTTATTTCTAAAATTAGATTTAGAATCAAAAATATATATTTTGTGCTTAAGCACAATCTGAAGATTATTTTCCATAATTTTTTGTCACAGTAGTCATTCATTTCTATATTTCATATTGTAGGATAAGAATGAATTTCAATGTTCCACACTGATTTTATTTTCTAAGTCTGAAGATAACAATGAAGATATAACAATGAATAGTAGCATAATACACAAGAGTCAAGACTGGAGAACAATGTTTCTGTGATACAATGTTCTGAGGCATTTTCTATGACTGTGACATGGGGGTTTTCTCCAGTGCCTTTAACCCTCTCAAGACAGGCGTTGCTGATTTGCAACAGTTAAAAACTAACTACCTTATTACTCCAGATACATATTTTATTAAAAGTACTAAAAACTTGTTACTAAAACTTAATTTGAGCCTGAGAGGGTTAACAGAAATAATAATAATAATAATTTGAGAAACAAAAATTGTGCTGAAGAAACTATTATTATTAACAGTGTTAATATTTTTGTGCAAAAAACAAATCTCAGTAATTTCCCTTACTCATCCCAGACTCTTGAATGTTATAGTGTAGATCAGGGTCACCAAACTCGGTCCTGGAGGGCCGGTGTCCTGCAGAGATCAACTCTAACCCTAATCAAACTCACCTGAACCAGCTAATCAAGCTCTTACTAGGTATACTTGAAACTTTAGGGCAGGTGTTTTGAGGCAAGTTGAAAACTCCGTAGGAGATCGGACCCCTGAGGACCGAGTTTGGTGACCCCTGATGTAGATGCATAGATAGGATTCAGACTGATTAATAATGAACTCTGTGAAGTTAAAATATATGTGTCACTTAAACTGTGTCTTTCTTTCTCAAAAAACTTTTACAAAAACTTGTTATTTTCAATCTTACATTTTTATTTATCCACAGGAAATATCAAATAATCAGTAGTAATGGAGATATGTGTACAGGAAATTGCAGAAATATGTCTGAAATGTCCAAAATATTTTGCTTGGGATGTGAACTTTGCGTCAAAGAGTCAGCATAGCTGGTCTCGAGTGACATCCGTCTGTAGGGGTCAGATGCAATGTACAATACTGACATACCACAGACATACACATACAAACAAAATAAAGAACTGATTCATCCATTGGTAACAATGGGCTTTTCATCACCATTGTGAGCCATTTCTCACCCAGTGCCATCAAGGCTTGAAGTTACTTACAAATAAAGTATGTGATTTAAGGAAACAGAAAGTTATGTCTGCATGCGTAGCGGAAAGCAGTCTGAACACACCACTTAACACCTGTCACACTTCTGATTCCTTTCCTGTAAAGCAGACATTTCTCATCCTGCCTGATGTTTGTTGGACGGCTGTGGTGCGGTGGAAGTTTCCCTATCACCACCATCACTGTCATTATAGGTTATCCGATGAGAATAGAGGAACCTGGTCACAGTGGGTATGAATGAGCACTCGTTTGTAGAGAATTTAGTCTGTCAGCAGCTGAGTTGGAATGGTGATATGACTTCTAACTAGTCAGCTGAGGAAAACTTGTTTACAGAAGCATCTGTGTGATCACAGAGTGATGACATTGAAAAGCTTTCTGGTTCTGCTTTTGTGACAACTACACTTGCTTCAGAAGACATAAATCACTTTTATATTGCTTTTTCTACATTGCACAAAAAAAAAAAAAAAAAAAAAAAAATGTAATTCAATGAGATCCTTGCCATTTATTTGTAATTAACTGTGAAATGTACCAATATGAGGAAAATTTTTTTACACATTTATTTTTCAATGTAAAGCTAAGAAATAATTTTAGTGATACACTAATTTCTCCAATTTCCAAAATGATATGTGCAGAAATCCAGTGAACCCTGGAGGACAATAAACGCCTTAAGATCACACTGTCCACAAAATGTATAATATGGGTAAAACTGGTGGGAATTGTGCAGACTACCGTATTTTCCGCACTATAAGGCGCACTTAAAAGCCTTTAATTTTCTCAAAAAATTACAGTGCGCCTTATAATCCGGAGCGCCTTATAAATGGATCAAGGCGCTCTGTCAAAATGTTGACATTCCCTTTAGCACAGCTCCATCTACTGGATGCATAACGCAAACCCAGTCAAACGTTTGACTGCAGTGTCTTCTTTTCTATGCGCCTTATAATCCGGTGCGCCCTATATATGAAAACAGTTCTAAAATAGGCCATTCATTATCCGGTGCGCCTTATAATCCGATGCGCCTTATAGTGCGGAAAATACGGTAATTAAATTACAATGAATGAACAATCAGCTTGTTTAAAAAACAAATGTTTGAAAATTAGGTTTAAATACATAATATGCTAATATGAAAATAGTTCCACATTCCTTTAATCTGGAAACTATGTTCCACATGCCACTAGAATTTCTTCTCTTGTTCACATAAATTAACTTTTGTTCCTCGCTAACTCCGATGCAACACCACCAGCAGTTTTAGTTCCTTTATCAGTTTTCAGTCTCTGAACTGGTTTGTACCAGAATGGACTGAGTCCTGTGTAAACTGATAAAAGCAGCTTTGCTGTCAGTTCTACTTTGCTCTGTCTGTCACTATAGAAACACACACACACACACATTGCTTCCACACAATCTGTTCATTTCAAAGTTCCCTGTCCTGAACACAGTGAAAGACAGGAAATGGGTGGGAGAGAGAAGACAATCCTGAGTCAAGCATATCATACAGCTCACAAGACAGGCAGCACAATTGACTTAAATATTTTAGCCATAGTAGACCTAAATAAGCATGTTACTGTAAAAGGGAAAACAACATGGAAATGAAAGCTGACAGGCAAAAAAAAAAAAAAAAAAAAAAAAAATTGCGGCTTGCTTAAACGGAAAGTTGGATACAAACTGACAGCAAATGACTCAAACGTTATACTGCAGTGTCTGTCTTTTAACAATTATCATGTTGCATGTCTTTATGTTACTAAGCTCCCACAGCAACTCTAGTTCAAAGGTTTTGATAATAGCTCACACTCCACATTTAAGTGTGCGTGTGCATTTGTCTGTGTGTGTCCACCATAGTCAATTTGGCAGGTGAATGTTTACATAGTAAATTCCCTCTTGGCAGCGATGAAGAATTGGGCTCTGACCACCAGGTAGTTAGATGTCAGATGACGCATTCCCAGTCCATCAGAACTGGTTTGAGCCAGTACAGTGACCAATCAGAGCATTGAGATTAACAGGCATTCACTGATCTTCTTCTCTGCCAGACCTAATCCTAAACCATGCCAAAAAAAACTGTCAAAACATCTGAATGCACAAAATTACTTATCGCTATAAAACTGACTCAGAGCAGGATCTATAGAGATGAGCACTTGGTACAGCTTCTTATCTACGCACCACAGTAATAATACATTTAACAAACATGGCTGAATCAACCAGAAACTGGTTCATGCCAGTCTGGAAATCTGACAAGCCTGAATGAAAGTTAACCAGACCACATGGTGAGCGACAGGTGGGACCATCCTGCAAACAGCACAAAAAGTGAAAGATAAAAAAACAAATACCCCTGAGATGATGAAATAAACTTTCAGTATGACTGCTGAAATGATGGGTTTGTGGGTTACACTTAACTGTAGCTAGTTTTGTAGATTAAACACAACAGCAATGTCACACTTGTTTAGACTGAGATAGGACCTTAACATTTCTAGTGTGAACAAGGCACTCTCAGAAAAAAAGGTACTTGTCAAAAGACATCTTTGTACCTTATTTAGCCCAAAAGGGTACATACTGGTTCCTTAAAAGTAAATATTGGTAACTAAATAGTACACTTTTTTTCCTTAGAAAGGTGGAATCAATTCTAGGGACCCATGGGTCCAGGAGAACCCACAATATCTACATTTTATTTTTAAAAATAGGAGGTGGCCAAAACAATTGTTCAATTAAGCAGCCATAGTCCGAACTGTATCACCCAACTCCATCCCAGTCATTTTATATTTATACAAATATAAGATAAAGAAAGAGAAAAGAGTCTGAATGTTTAGTTAATAATTTATTATACAAAGAATGAAAAATAATATTGTGAAAAATGCATAAATGGTGTCATAACATTGTGACAGATAAATAGGTGGCCAATATGTGTTACAACACATATCACAATATTAAACAGGCACAGAGACAATGCTTTATGTTTAGGCAGTTTTCAGGCAATTTAATTTCTGTCTCCAGTCATAGTTCTTTGTGCACCAACAAATACACCTATAAGGTGCAGCAGATTGTGATAAAGTCCATTTTTAAAATGCATAGAGTTCACGAGACACATTTCCGCGCGTCTTCATGTTGTGATGCACCAGGGGCTCCGCGTGCGTGTGCCGCGGGATTCCTTCACACTGAGCGCCTCAACAGCTACAGATACGGTGCGTCCCGAGCTTCATGTCTTGTATCAAAGGGCTCGTGTCAGTTACGAGACTTTCCTTCATCTTGGTGTTCCTTTTCGACCCTTTGGACATGTCCGTTATCGCCAGGTTGTAAATGTCACCGGCAGTCTGAAACGAACGACCATGCAGCCGCTGGTCATTGCGTGAAAACGCTCAACGCAGCTTCAGAAAGTGTCGCACCATCCCGGCGATCCGCAGGAACTTGTCTTTCTTCCTCTGCTTGAGGGCCATCAGAGCTTTGGCCGTCTCTTCGGGGTCGTGCGTGAAGGAGAAGATGCTTCTCACTCTCTCCTCGGCTTTCATGTCACCAGTTTTCTGGAAGAGTCTCATAAGCGCGTCCTGGTTGACGCTCTCGAAGATGTTCGCAACCGCCCGCTTGCGGTTCGCCGTGTCAAACTTGCTGCCGTGGATAGAAGGGCAGACCCGGCGAGATTCTGAGTACATGTCGGTCGACATCTTGCAGCTTTCGTGTTGTTTAGCAGCGTTGAAGTAGCCAACGCGATCGAGCTAAGCCTCTTTGGTGGCTGTGAGACGAGTGAGGATTTTACAGTGACTGCTAGCTCTTTATAGCTCTCGCTTACGGAGATGACAACATCCGACTGCCCGGGAACGCCTTCCCGTTTCCAGCCAATTTCTCTAACTTCAGTTTGCCAACATGCCTCGAGCTTTGCAAATGGCAATAATTATGGATCAAAGCGCTGACAACATGAGTGCTCAACATAGAAGGTGCATTTGCAACCCATAGAATTTTTCTATTGATCTTAACTATAAGAAATATTAGATAACAGCTGTTAATTTAGATTTGAACCCATAAAGCACGTTTTGTAGGAATGTGGGATTTTGGAGATGTGAGAACCCTAATATCCAGTGTAAAATTAATGCGCTCTATGCAAGATGAAGTGACCTCAAAAACATACACCACCATTCAAAAGTTTTGGGGTCAGTAAGTTTTTTTGTTGGTTTGTTTTTTAAGACATTTTATGTATCAGCAAGGACTAGTCATTTGATACATAGTGTTCTCTGCAAAAAATTCCAAACTAGCCTACTGTAATGTATCTTCGTGACAAGAACTCACTTGACTGTCATCATAGCATTCTGAATAATTATATTGTCATCACATTGGTGTTCTATTTTGGTGTCATTAACTATATTAACCTGTATAGCCAATTCTTTACTAATTATGTCATGGATGATGTCATATTGATTTGTAGGTTTGAAAGACTGATGCAAGTCTCTGAAACAAACATCAATATTAATATGTTGTCTATGGTGTAGTTATACAACCATTAAGCTTGAAAATGGACAGCAGAACCCAATTTGACTTTTCTATAGTAGTGCCCTTCAAAACTGCTTTACTTGATATGATTGCAAGATAAGTTTAAACTAGCTGGGAGCTTTAAAAATAAAAATTAATTTGAGTGAATATAGCTGACAACAAATAGCAACATTCTACTTTTTTGATAATTGCTAAATTGCTGCATGGAGACATTTCAGATAACACAGCTAGGAACTCATTTTGCATGCTGTGAGCAACTCCCTATAAACAAAACTCAACACACAGACATCCACGTGTTTATTCTCTGTCTGGTTTCTTTTAGAGCAATTCTCTTTGAACCTTCATCGCAGTCTTGGTGGAAAACAAGCAAGTCACAAAGGAATTTTTCAAAATACCAGGTTCTGCAGCTACATTTTATTTGGCCTCCAAAGACTGCTAAAAAATGTGCCATTGTTGCAATAATCTTGTGGAATGCCCGTTAGTTGGCATCTATTGTGAGTCCGTTGCGAAACAGGATACTCAGGTTGGCATAAGTTATGAATGGAGTCAAGGAGGATGGGAAATATGCAGAAAGTGACGCCAGGAACATGTCATTAACATAAGCAGAGACTTTTCTGGAGTCTTGCACACAGAGCACAATATGACCTTTTGACTCGGTAAAGGAAACATTGGATTGAGAGCCTGGTCCTGCCCTCTCAAACACAATCTTAGTGTACTTCATCAATCTTAACAATGGGAAAACTAAATTTAACGTGGGTCAAATTTAACATGGGTCAAAGGTCACGTCAGCTGGTCTGCATGAAGGTATAGTTCCCTCCCCTGCACACGCCTGGAGCCAGTAGCTAATCAAAAGAATAAACCCAATTCTCACTAACATTGAGGACCCGTACTTGATTTTGTGCACATGATACAGTAAATATAAATAAAACAATATTTTAATGTTTTAATTCAATGTTGTAACAAACAATATACAGATTTGCATGATTATAAAGGGCATGTTTTTAATGAAAAGAAATTCAATTTAAATTAAATCGATTTTAAATAACAATACTAATATATAAATAAGTAAAAATGTAAATAAATAAGCCAGCTTTTAAAATATAAACCACAGAGATCAAACTTGTTAAATATAATCCATAGAGATGAACGTCCATCAGTTTCTGATTATACTGCAGTCTGTTATCGGCTGTCCATATTCAAGCTCATAAAACTTCAAAGCAGAAGAGAAACAAGCAAACACTGTGAGCAATAAAGAAGTTGAAAATGAAGTAGTTTTACACATTTCATTTACTTTGCTGTTTCCACTAACGTTATGCAATATGCAGACCGATAAAATAAATGTGATTAGGATTGCCTTGTTCACAGGTAATAACATTCATTCTGGCTCAAATGCAATTGTCTATAGTATCATGACTTCATTATTTACTATTTTATAAAACCACCTTTCCGCTTTCAT
The DNA here is from genome assembly GCF_003368295.1 of Carassius auratus. Lineage (NCBI taxonomy): Eukaryota > Metazoa > Chordata > Actinopteri > Cypriniformes > Cyprinidae > Carassius > Carassius auratus. Next base: position 67,218 of record NW_020523466.1, read on the forward strand.
TTCTGAGAGAATGGCGTCATGCAACAAAACAAACTGTGACACAATGTTCACTCTATGTAATTATTGCTGCACAGTAAAAATCGAAGGAAGCAGCTGTGAAGATGTTTTAAAAAATAGCATTTACCTCAGTGTGCTGCATGAAGTAGAGAATGTTGTTCTTTGTTTTTCGTCCCTTCCTGCATGCTTTGCTGAACTAAGCACCATAGGGGACCAGAGTCTTCAGCTTGTCAGATGACAACATTCGTCCCTAGCAAATGACTCCATCTGCTGCAGTAGACCTACATAGAAAATGACCAAACTTCATAAAAATGTGTAACTCTGACAATGAATTATTGATCAAATGTTGTAATGCTGTCATCATCATTTTATTTTTGCCAATGGAAATAATTCTGAAACAAGAAAACCCTTTGACATAAGACAAACAAATGGCACGCACTTTTTTAATTTATACTGAGTAAAGACCTATTTGCAAAATAAACAGTGGAAATTAGCAATAATACCATATTCTTGCATTTTAATTTGATAAGTCTGTTTATTTTAAAAACAATGTTTCATCATTTATCAAACTGTGTTTCTGGATTGTGCAAATTGTAACCGAATAAACTATAATATAACACATAAACATAGATACTCAGCAGCGTGCGCACATTCTGAAGAAACATTTAACACAATTCTCAGAAGAATAAGCACTGTAGCTATAATGACATCAGGGCACTGCAGTCAAATCTGCCCATGGCAGGAGATCCCAGTTTAATTACTCCACTTGATTTTATAGTATCATTTGCATCAGAGTATAGAGATTAAATATTTGAACATACTGTCAAAGTCAGGGCATTGATTTTTTCCCAAGGACTTTCATCCACAATGACAAACTTTAAGAGGTATTATTTAAAATTAAATTTCAGATTTCAGGTCATATTATACAACCACTACAACTGAATTTATTTATTGAACTTACCACCATTCTAATCACAGGCCTCAGTCATCCAAACCCACAGCTGTGCAGCTTCAGATAATAACTCAGCATTTGTTAGTTCACACACTCACAAATAGCACCGTTTAATCATGTCTGCTGCAGGCCACTAACTGGAAGATGGGAGGTTAACGGTAATCATCTTTTATGACAGCCTGATTCCGGGACTCAAGTCCTGTGCATTGCAATCACAGTTTTGGCACTGAGTTTTATGTATTCACAATAAAAGAGTTGGCGTCTAACAGTTTTTAAAACAGCCATATATTTCTATTCATGTCTTGGCCTGAACCTGAACCATCATTAACAGTAAAACCAGAGTTAGATCTGCATGGAAGAGCAGCTTCTTAAGAAATAGCAATTAATCAAACACCAAAGGCACTATGGCTGGTAGTCTGCCAGTTCTGCTCAATCTTGGCCCAAATACTATTCCCATTTCACTGTTGCCATTGCCTGGCTGAGATTCAGGCCAAAATCACTACGGAAGGAAGTATTCTGTCCATATTAGGAGAGAAAAGACACATCAGGTGATGTTACTCAAACATGAACAATATCTTAAAAAAACTGTTTCACATAAACTCCTCGATTCCTTTCAAAATGCCTAAACATCACTGAAGGATGTCTATTACAAAAAAAAAAAAAGCATATGAGTTGCCAATTCTAAACTATTTTATGTGATGTACATTTTGTTTATATTTGACTTTAATGGTTAATATAATAATAATAATTAAAAATAATTATTATGATTATAACTATTACTACAGAAACAATATGTACAAAGTGCCCCTTAGATAAGAGAAATGTAAGCCTATTTCCATCTCATAAGAAAAAAAATCTTGATTTTGTAAATCATAATTATTACTTTAAAATACACTATTATGAGATAAATAATAATTATACTTTTAATAAAAATCAAAACTGGCATAAAAAGTAAAAAAAAAAAATCTGACTTTTCATATTTCTGCCTGTCATGTCAATTATACATAATTTAAACTTTATATCTCATAAATTTGACCTTTTACATTATAATTTTAACTCATTTGAATTTTATGTCATAAATTTGACATTTTATTTCATATTTAGATTTTTCTATCTCTTGGCAATTGATTTAATCATTAAATGCATTCGTTAAAATGAATGACAATTAAACCATACACATTATGTATGCAAGCAGGGTCAATTTTGATATCATGGTGATTTATGAGAGAACCAAGTTAATATCAGAGGGGCAGCCATAATATGTTGGAGAAAGCTTCAAATGTTTCTGGAATAATCCATAATGATTTTTAGACAAAAAAAAGTAATTATATTAATAAAAACTACAATAATAACTAAATAATCCTCTATTCTCAGAGTTTTGCATAACCCAGTCATAACTAGAAAGGGTGTATAATTGGTCAACCAGGGCACAGAACACACTAGAGTGGACACTGGCACACTTTCAAGACTGACAGCTTGTGTTTTCCCATACTTCCTCACATACGCTCAGCATCCAGGGACAAGCCCAAGCATGTGGATTACATGAGTCATCAAGCACTGCTTCCACGCAAACACCCAGGCAGCATTACGCACTAAACTAGCCAGAACCAGATAAAGCACCACCCATTCCCTATCTGACAGCGCCTTGCCCTCGTTTTCTGTTTCCATATCTCTTTCATTCTTTCAACTTCTCTTTTCATTAAGCGTGATATCTCAAAATCATATGAAAACCAGACCCCATGTCCTCACAAGCCGATCTGAGTTACAGTAGCTCCGTGAGCCAAAGCTTTACTAAGGTCTCAGTGACTGGCACAGACAACTCTCTCTCTTTCTCCCTGAGAGCTTTCAGTGTCCTATTCCACAAAGCCCCGAACTTGCTTAATATTTCACACCACAAGCCGCTTGCTCTGTACTGACCGTTCTGAACGCCTTTCTAATTACTCTGGATCATGAAGTGGTTCAGGACAACAATGTTAACATAGTACAATATATGTTTATTACATCACCCTGTCCTGGAGCAAATTGTTCTAATCTAATTGTTCGTACTCACAAATAACAATAAAACTCACAGGAATATTTTAGGTTAAGCTCCATTTACAGCATCTGTGATATCATTATCAATTCCCATGGACAATCATTTCAACATCACCAGTCAGTGTTCCAATTAGTGTAGTGTTTGTAGGACAGTCATTATAAAAGAATAAACTAGGGATACCAATAAGCTGATAATTATTTTCAACAAAAACCAATTAAAGAATAACAGCTCAAAAACTCATTTTACACTGCCTCTTTAAATTGGTGCTATATTATTTCAATCTTAAAATATAAGTAAATACATTATAAAAACTCAGATATTTGCCACATAACTGATATGGTACCAATATGTTGTGCATCTCTAGGATAGAGTTAAAAATCATAATTGTTTGAATGTTTTTAAATGACATCTCTTGTCGTTATCTAGGCTGCATTTATTTGACCAAAAATATAGTAAAAATAGTAATACTGAGAAATATTGAAATTTAGATGTATTTATTTTAATACATTATTATTATTATCAATGTTAAAAATAGTTTTGTTGCTTTGTGCATGTTTGTGGAAAGCTTTATACATTGATGTTTAGGATTTTAGGATCAATTTAAACAATTTAAAGTGTCCTTGCTGAATAAAAGTTTCTTTAATAATTAATAAAAATTTATTTCTTTTAAAAAAATTAGCTGACCTCCAAATTGTTGAACGAAATCTAACATTATTTTTTAAACTTTTTTTTTTAATTATGCAATTTTTTTGTAAAAAAATGCTTTTATTTAGAAATGGTGGTATGAGATATTTCATTATTGTTTATATATATATATATATACTGTATATAAACCTTCTGTGGTGCATCGTAACCGCTGCTGTTTCTTATCACTGCTTTGGAGACTCATTCAGTTGTAAACACTACCAGGAGTGTTTACAATGTATATGGTTACCGAAGAGCGTTGCCATGGTGTCTGGTCTGAGTAAGATATTGTCCCCATGACAGTGTAAAAGTGGGAGAGCGGAAGCATTGCCCAAATACAACTGAGCTACAGCATGTGTTGACTTTGAAAACAATTTGGTGCACTCTTAAAAAAATAATTCTGAATCTGTGCTCTTAAATTACAAATGGGAAACTCACATGAACGTAACAGTTAATCACAGTAACAAACTTAAGCAGAGCGTGCTTCGAAAGCAAACTGCGTCATCGCACGGCCACTATGACAAACATTCTCCAAATGACCCATTAGCAATGAGTAAACCGTGACTCCTTCGTGAAGCCACGTTAGCTAAACTAAGATTAGCGCTAGCCCATCGCTGAGGGCCTTGTCGTGTTTGTCTTCAAATGGTTGTCCAAACAGGAAAGAGGATTTCTTTTCAAACCTTGTGGTAGAGTTTACAGTATCTGTTTTCATCTGCTTACGAGAACCAAACTAGAGGCAAACACATTGAGCTAATACAGTGTTTCCCGAGAATCTGATTTCTGTGTGAACACAAGTCTTGCTTGGAAATCTAAACTGTTGTTCTGTTGATTCCTCAACAGATTCTTTAACTATAATTACTAAAACTGAAACTAAAATGTATAAAAGCTATAATAGAAATAAAATCATAATTAAAGTTTTAACTAAAAACTTAAAGGTAAAGCGTTAAATAAAAAATAAAAACTGAACATGAAAACCTACAGTATAATAGACTTTATAGTTCATTAGTATTCTTAAGTGGTTCAAGGCTAATATCCCAAAACCTGTCAGCCTGTCTCGCTCTCTCTCTGTCTCTCCCATGACCTGACCATGACGGACAGAATCTCTTTGGAGGACATCAGCCAAAAAAGAAAGAGAAAGAAGAGTCTGGAGCCTGCATACCGGCATGTTATTGTTCATCCTGGCCAGGGAACAAGGTCGAGGAAGGCTGCAATTCCCTGCCTGCCAAAAAGCTTTGACCAACAATCCACACCCCCTCAGACGTTTCCTATGTTACTTAATAATAACAGGCCCATGCCAAAACATTAGTTTGGATAAACAGACAATAGGGCCTTTGTCAAACGGTTTAAAGCCCTTTGTTTTAATGCTCATCAAAAATTACAGACCTGACCAGGTCAAAAGCTGGCAGAAGGGATTTATTTACATGTAACCAGTTCAATATTTAATAATAATAATAATAAAGAAAAGTGTATAGAAAGGAATTTAAGAGATCAGCTCTCTCTCTCTCTCTCTCGCTCTTTCTCTCTCTCTCTCTCTCTCTCTCTCTCTCTCTCTCTCTATATATATATATATATATATATATATACATAAATAAGTAAACAGGTGGACAAAAAAGGAAAATGTTGCTTAAGTTTCACTCAACCCCAAAAAAAGGACTAAAAGATGAGCTGTAATTAACCCCTATTCCCTCCACTCCACTACTGCAACATCCAATAACCCTTCTCAAATTAGTTTGAGAAAGCATGGTTTAATTGGGTTTAATATGAACGCCTGGAACAGGCACTGTGCAGCGAGAGGCAAACAAGGCCTGGTAAGAATGTCAGCAGCCTTAAACCAGTCACCAAGAAAGCAATCAGACTTGCGGATGGTTTAACTCACCAGAAAAGCATTGGATACTCATCAGAAGCACAGATAATGGGGGAAGCAGAACGTAACCACTGAGGTAATATCAGAACTGCAATGTAAGAAATACCCACAACAAAGTAATTCAAACTTAATTAAACCCAAATCCACAACCAAAGCACGACCTACTACATACAAACTCGAGGTATAAAGAGTCACATCAGTCAATCATAGCATCTTCTGTGGCTGGAGCTGATCATTTATCCCTAGTACAAAAATGTTCTTATGTGTGCACAGTGTGCCACACTTGAATGACCACTCGTTTTCCTTACAGACGGGAACAGAATAAAACACTGAACATGGACTGCATTATATATCAAAATATGACCATTTTTCCTAAAACAGAAACATATGGAAAATCCTTTAAAAATACAGCACATCATATTGCACAGATTTAACAAACAATAACAACACTTTCCCCACATAGACAGTGAATGAGACATTTGGACTGCATTATGGATAAAACCAGCCGCAGACATCATATTAATACATTTAAAAGCAATTACATCATCCAAAAGCTGACATCTGAGAGATGAGATCTCCATCACTTAATCTCTATAAAATTTAAAAGAGAAAAGGCTAAACAAATCACATACAAAATCTGCCAGTCTCTTTTTCTCTTTATATAGGCTAAGTGTTTTCATCAGTGACAATGGAGGGTGACGCAGAATGACTAAAACAGATTAAGAAATTAAACACAAATGTTTCCGCAGGAGAATTGAGAAGTGAATTTCATAGATTTCCCATGATGTAAGAGAATTATTTTATATGTTGAAATAGCATCTACAGTTTTGCATCAAATTTAGCATTCACTCAGTGGTCATAGAAAGCCCTCTTGTGGCCGCAGCTGTTTCTGTTTTCAGGATTTAACAACAAAACACATCATTCAGTGGTACCCAGGCACCCTTAAAAACAGTAATGTAAACACTTATGAAAAAAAATCATAACAATGAAAAGGGAGATACATCTTTGTGATGAGAAATTTTATTTTAAATAAATCTCAAAAAGGACTATTATGCTTACAACTTGGCTCTGAGCAGGTTGGGGACATTGCCACCAAGTGGTCAGAAATTATAATTACACTCACAAGATCTCTCTCTAAAAATATTCACACTAAACCTAAAAAAAGTCATCAGCAAAGTGAAGGTAAGGCAATGTATTTTTAGTCATCCTATGAGGACTGTATAGGCTTTATGTATTTTGTCTACCCTTTTATCTAAAAATGCAGGCAATACACTTTCTATATTCATCCAGTGACATTTTTAAATTTAATCATTACATTTCAACCAATGTATATCTGTCCAAAGCATTCTTTGCCAATTTAAGGTGTACTTGAATAAATCATGTAAAAAAAAAAAACTATTTTGAAATAAAAGGTCAAAATAATATGATATAACTTGGTAACATAAATGTTATACGTGAAAGAAAGTGGTTAGATTTTCTGACTGTTATTAGGATGGCAAACTATTTACATATCATAGTAACAAAAATTTTGAAAAAGGAAGCATAGAATTAGATTGTGCCTTGAATCGTGTTCAGTTTTGTGAGATAACAACCAAGTGACCGCCTTGCTCAGGAAGTTTAAACATCAACATTTACCTCATTGTTTGTATGGATGATTGCATTTTTTTTTTATGTGTGTCTGTGTGTGTGTGTGTTTTTGACCAACAGATGTTAAAAGGCTTTTAAGAACACATAAGTGAAGATTTGCTTAGAGTGATCAATTTATATTAATCACTTATTTGCAGCAGTTAAGGCCACTGAACACTCATAAGTGACACCTCTAGTGCTTGTTCTCACGAAGTGCGAGTATCGTAACATCACGGCCTGTCTTGTATGTTTCCTGAACTTATTTGACACTTTCAAGGGTGTGTGCAATCATGTCAGTAAACTCTGTGTCACTTCCTGAATGTGCAGATGTAGAGCCAAAACAACACTTCAGCTGAACTATAAAACGTTGCTCAGCCAGACGGTCCTGTTTCAGTTGTTCTGTACACTGACAATGGCCAAAAGACATCTGATGTTGTGGATCTTCGCTCTGTGTGTTTCACTCAATCCCTCAGGTAAGATACTGGATACACTAGTGCCTCTGCTTCACAACGACTGTTTAACTTATCTCTGCACTGCTGTGGACTTTAATACTACACCGGCTGCACTGCAAGAGTTCACGTAATGATGGGTGTCTGATTTTAGAATAAAAGTATGAGATATTTTTATTTGTACAGATCCTAGATTTACTAAGGGTCAGGGAAAATTTACAACAAATGTACTGTTTGTATTATTTTATTGTATTATATGTTGAATAATGTTTTATATAATTTCAAATCATAATTTGTATGAAACCAATGGTAACAGATTAGGTTGTAGTGTATTAAATGTAAATGTATCAAAATATGACTGTAAATAAATTTTGGTCAATAGCATTGTGCATATTATATTATTTGATTTTCGGACTATAAGTTGCACCTTAGTATAAGTCGCATCAGTCCAAAAATACATCATGACGAGGAAAAAAACATATATAAGTCGCACTGGACTATAAGGCTGCATTTACACAGGTCTTGATGCCCAAAGCCGATTTTCTGACTATATCCGATTTTTTTGACGACCTGCTTACATCATCTTTTAAAAGTGTCCCATATCCGATTTTTGCATTTACACTATACACTACTGAAACTACCAAACGTAGACGTTCTGACCCGGAAAAAGAAGTAAAACAGCACAAAATACAATGGATGCAGATGTAAATAAAATTATACAGTAGGGCTGCACGATATTGGGAACAAAATGACATTGCAATATTTTATTTTTCTACGATATATATTGCGATATGAAATCTAATCAAACTTTTTCTTACAAACAAAAATGGGGAGAGCAGATTTACATTCTCATTTTAAATGATTATGACACCATCTTGTCAATTGATTAATATGCGCGAGGGAGAGAGAGCAGGACCGCACTCGTGTTGTTTGAAGACTGTGAGCGTGCAGCCGGGGCTCACTCTCTCTCTCTCTCTCTCTCTCTCTCTCTCTCGCTGTCTCTCACGCGCACTATCTCTCTATCTCTCTCGCGCTCTCTCGCTCGCACTCTCTCTCTCGCTGACCTGTCAAAACTTTTTTGAGCTGTGCGATTAATCCGCGATTTACATTCGTCAAGGGCTGGGGAGCAGAAAAAAAAAATCAGCAAAACATTGGTCTCGTATGGCGGAGGAAAAAAAAGGAGAGCCCTTTATTTCTGTAACAACCCTGCATTTTTGCCCCATCTCTTCGCCCCAAAGACTGAAAAGACATGAAACCTCGGCATTGCTCCACTATGTGTATCCTTCGTCCTCCATCACGCCTATAATAAGTCATGTGATCTCAGTTGGCGGTGTCGACCTGAGTTGACGTCACTTTTTTAATGACGTACGGCTCGCATTTACTGGGGATTTAATATCCGATTTGTCTGCTTACATGGCACACGCAAAGGCACGTATCAGATTCATATCCGATTTATTACCACATATGAAGGAGGCCTGAATCCGATCTGAGAACATTGGAATCCATGCAGTTTTTTCCTGCTTACACGTACACCGGTCATATCCGATCTGTGCCACATGAGAGCAAAAAATCGGATTTGGGTCACTTGAACCATGCAGTGTAAATGGGGCCTAAGTCACATTTATTTAGAACCAAACAAAAAGAGAAAACATTACCTTCTACAGCCGCGAGAGGGTGCTCTACGTCTTCAGTAGTAGACTACAAGAACACTGAGCAGAATTAGAGCGCCCTCTAGCGGCTGGAGACAGTAATGTTTTCTCTTAGTTCATTTCTCTCGTTTCATGTCAAATTAATTTTGATAAATAATTCGCACCTGACTATAAGTCGCAGGACCAGCCAAATCAGAAAAAAAGTGAGACTTATAGTCCGGAAAAAAAGGGATGCACCACACTTTTAGAGAAAAAAAATAAGGTACAAAAGCGGTCACTGAGGTAGTATCTTTTTATTTTATTTTTTATTTTTTTACCTGTTAACTGTCACCTGCCCCCTCGGTGGGCCCCTACGTTTACTTCACTATATTACAATTAAATCCTAATCTAATCATGACCAACTATATATCGTTGGAAAGGTCTAAGAGTCCTAAATAGATATTTTACCAATCTTTTCTGTAAAAAAAATTATGTAGGAAAAGTAATAGATTAATTTATGGCAAGAGTGCACCTCAAAAACCTACATCATAACGGGAGTTCTGACCTTTGTCAAAAAAAGTCTTCTTTGTTGCCTTTTTCTCTATCACACTTTAGAAATCACCAGAAATTATATATCACTTGAAAACTTGAAATCTTAAAAATTAATCCTTTGAAACCTTTCAAACATTGCATTACCATGAAAATTTTACATTAAAATCACGTTACAGAATGGTTTCAGTCATGAATGATAAAATTTTTCGTTGGATTATGCACTTTCAAGTCTATGTTCAAAAAGGTGAGTGACAGTTAACAGGTTAAGTACACCTTTGTAAAGGTTTTTAAAGGTATACACATTAGTACCTAAAATTTACATATTAGTTTGGTCCATGATTGTTTCCCTTTGAAAAGATATCGCCCCATTTACAGCTTTTATTTGGGGGTGGAGGGGGCGTTAAAGGCAGGGTAGGTAAAAAATATATAAAAAACTTTTTTTCCAAATTTGTTTAAACTTTATTTATATATCAATACATAATTAAAATGTAAGTACTCTGAAAAAGAACGTTTAAAAATCGAGTGTCTGTAGACCTCTCACGACTGTTTTAAAGACAGCTCATTATTTCCATTCACTCCACCCCCTCCCTTCTGGGCTCCTTCCAAAGCCACGCTATAGCTATCATCTTGAGCTAGGCCTATAGATTATTTATCGTCTCTACTACGGCTCGCTAAGTAATGTTATGTTAGCTATATTATGCAGCTACGTGTGCTAATGACACATGCTTCATGAAAAAATAAACAAAAAAATATGTATGATCAAAATACAAAAATAAAGATTTACCTGTCCAGCAGAAATAAAGCCATCAAGGAGTCACTTTTCAGCCCCTTGAGTTCCCTCAGTTCTCGCATCGCTGGAAAGCCACGCCGATATTAACTCACGTTTTATTTCTTTGTTTATCCAAAGACTTTTTGTTCATTGCCTTTTCTTGTACTGTTACTGTCTTCCTTTTTTTTGCCTGGTTTGCCTTCACTAACTGCATAGGCCGGTACTGTGAATTTTGCTTGCTGTTTCTCTACAATTGTTTTGGTATTCCTAGGATCCGTGCCTCTTGAATTCCTCAAATCAAACGTACGCGCGCAAGTGGGCAGGTCATGTGTGGCAAAAGTGTGGTTGCCATGGTTGCGAGAGAGTGACAGTCGCCTAAGCCAATCCTATGTTTCGTCCCGAATGGAAATAATGAGCTGTGTTTAATACAGATTAAACGGTCTAGAGTCACTCGATTTTTATACTCTTTTTATCAGAGTACTTACATTTTAATTATGCATTGATATATATATATAGAAAGTTTAAACGAATTTGGAAGAAAGTTGTTTATAAATGTTTTACCTACCCTGCCTTTAAGATTAGACAATCAGGTAACGGTTTAAAATGAGGGGGTGCATAATCTGCCAGGGGTGCAGAATTCCCCATAACAACGCAAGTTAAAACAATTCACTAAAATTTTGTACCTATTAGATTTCTTAACGTTTACACCTACCCCAAACCTAAACCTACCCCTTACAATGATGCAAATACAGTAATTGTTGTTCAGCATGACAAAACCAGTAAAAAACTAAAATAAATCCAGCATTTGGGTAAAAAAAAAAAAAAAAACTAACAAAGAAACTAACATAACTAAAGACTATATTAAAAAAAATTATAATAATCATTACTGTATTTCTGTACTTTCTGACTAATCTGTGCTTCAGTGTGTGTAATTCCCTCTGTTTGTCAATCTGCTATAGTTGGTCACATTCCTGAACTAGATGGAAAAAAGGTTTATGAGATTGTTCGACCAGTCAGATTACATTCCCTACAAAAAAGAGATTTAAAGGTCAGTTCTCGTCTACCTACCACTAAATGTCATTTGTAAATATTTTCATCAAACAATAAATAATTTATTTCCTTGCAGTCAAGACCTGACACAGTGAAATACGCTATGAAACTAGGAGGTCGAGACATTAAAATGCATCTCCAGAAAAATGAGTAAGCTTGTCTGTCAGTTACTCCTTTGTCATCATTTTGTGTGTGCGTGTGGGTATCTCGGGATACGTAAAATCTGCATGTTGCAATTTTGTAAAGTTCCTCATAGACAAACATCTGTTCGTATTAAAACTGCAGTTCCCACAGTACGCATTTTGATTTGTCAGTTTGTCCCTTTTTTGTGACTGATCTGAGAAATGTGTGTTGATCAACAGTGGCATGCTGACTAAAGACTATAGCGAAACTTACTACACAAAAGATGGGATGCTTGTCACAACTTCACCTAAGGATCTGGTGTGCTACAACTAGTATTACTAACATATGACATATATAACATACATGTTACAAGCTAATCAACTATAAATTATTATTGTGTAGTGATCCATAAAGTGAAATACCCTTTTCTTCCACAGGATTTATGCTATTATCATGGGAAAATAGTCAATGACAGTAAATCGTCGGTTAGCATGAGCACCTGTGATGGTTTACGGTAGGGAAACACAATTTTTAAAGAGGTTTCTTTTGAACTTTTTCACAATGCATATATAACATATACACATAACATATTATCCCCCCCCCCAAACACACACACAATCTCTACTGCTGTTTTTACACTAACTATTGCTGCATACTGCAATGCAAGTTTGTTGCCTAAAGTGTGTTCTACACTTTCATGCAATTAAAGGAAGCTACAGTGTGACTTGTGATTTCTACTTAGATAAATGAGATACATAAATTACACATGGTTTTCCAATCACCCTTGATCTCATGCCAGGTGCCTTTATTTCTTTGCAACCAGGCCGAAAGACCCTACAAATGACATTGTGCCTATTACGTGAAATGTCTTCACAGAGGCTATTTCCAAACAGAGGAGCAGAGATTTCTGATTGAGCCGTTGTCTGAGGATGGTGATGGTGACCATGCTGTCTTTAAGTATGAAGATGTAAATGAAGAGACGCCTAGGATGTGTGGAGTCAACACCACTAGCTGGGACGAGAGTGAGAAAAGTGCTCCTCCACGCATTGTCAAAAGTCGTTCTCGTTCCTCAGTAAGACTGTCTATTCATTTTAAGTTAGCATTAAAAAAAAAACAGCAAATCACAATATTGTTAAGAATTAAGCATATTCTGGCTTGGTTGTCTTAAAGTCTTATGTGCTGTTCTGCAATGTCACGACAACCATCACAATAAATTGCAGAAGTCCAAATTGCAAAAAAAAAAAAACCACACAAAAAACATGTCCCTGATTAACCTTATCCTGTACGTTGTAATGTAGGCTAGATAATATTGATTTCAAAATGATTTCACTGAAGAATTATTCTATTGGCAGTTCTGTAATTTCAGCCTATTTCTTTTTGTCTTGATCAGGGGCCAACTTTTTTCCAGCAACAAAAATACATTGAGTTCTTCGTTGTGGCAGACAACAGTGAAGTATGAGTGAAGTAACAGATCTAAAACATTAATAAAGATAAAGCATAACAGATCTAAGAAATAAATAAAGAGACTTTTTTCATTATATATATATATATATATATATATATATATATATATATATATATATATATATATATATATATATATATATATATATATATATATATATATAGTTGATATCTGATGCTCTAACACTAAACCCTTACTGGGTTAGAGCAATATGTGGGAGTTTGTGCTTATTCAGCATTTCTGTTTTAATAGAATCGAACTGTTCTCAGTAAATTTAAAATCACTGATGCTAACAGATTTCAGAAAGTGTGTCCAAATACCAGTGTGACTAATTAGTGACAAAATGCTTCGATTCATAATTCATTTTTTTTGTTTTGTTTCCCCCTCAGTACAAGAAGTTAGACAGCAGCCATGAGAAGCTGAGAAAGAGAATATTTGAGATCATCAATTACATGAATAATGTGAGTCAATGATGACGTATATTTTATTCAATAGTTCTAGCATGCCGACGTTTATGGATCATACAGGATATTACAACTAGGACCTGTGATTACAAGGATCCTTGAGTGTGTTAATTAATCATATGAATAGATACAGATCTATGCCATCTACAGATCTTCTGTTGAATACTGGTTTAGTACTTTAGTTAAACTATTTATGGTGACCAAATATGTTTTTGTCACACTAGAACAAGAAACACATATACAGTGGAATCCAAAAATCGTAAAACCTGTGATTTAAACTCCATTTAAAAGGTTGATTCAAGAGTGATTTAAAACAAAGGAACTTAATAGCATAAAATGGGTAAAAACATTTAAGATTCTGCATGTCTATATATAGTTTTTTTTTTTTTTTTTTTTTTTTTTTTTGTGACAAGGCCCATGACATCCCTGCTTCCACGAAAGCACACAAGATGCAAATCATCTTGAATAACATTGCTCATATTGTCCCACAAGCTTGTGAGTCAGTTTCAGCCAAAGGGGGAAAATTATAATTGTAAATGGATATACTAATACTAACTGTAATAACCTTTGATGAATAGTGTACTGTAGGTCATTTGTCAGTTGAAAGAAGAATAAGTGTACTAAATGCATAGATTTACTAATTCTGTATTTGAGGAAATTATATATAATTATATATATATATATAATTATTATTAAGCGCTTATATAATTAAGCACTTATTATTATTATTATTATTTCCTCAATATGTATGTATGTGTATATATATATATATATATTTAAAAGGTATTCAATCAGAAAAAAAAAATTGCAAATGGTTTCAGACTTTTGGACACCAATGTACACAATATACAGTAACATACAATACTCATCCTTTTATTTATTTATTTTTGTTTTTTGCTGTGCAGGTATATAAAGAAATCAACACATTTGTAGCTCTAACTGGATTTGAAGTCTGGACAGATAGTGATAAGATAACAGTGTCTTCTGTTGCTAAAGATACCTTGAACGCATTTTCCCATTGGAGCTACAGCGATCTCATCGAAAGACAGAAACATGACACTGCCCATCTCCTCAGGTCAGCTCACATGTGGGGAAAAAATGACAAACCCAATTCCAAAAAAGTTGGCAAGCTATACAAATTGTGAATAAAAAAATGCAATGATGTGGAAGTTTCAAATTTCAATATTTTATTCAGAATACAACATAGATGACATATCAAATGTTTAAACTGAGAAAATATATAATTTTAAGGGAAAAATAAGTTGATTTTAAATTTCATGGCATCAACACGTATCAAAAAAGTTGGGACAAGGCCATGTTTATCACTGTGTGGTGTCCCCTCTTCTTTTTATAACAGTCTGCAAACGTCTGAGGACTGAGGAGACAAGTTGCTCAAGTTTAGGAATAGGAATGTTGTCCCATTCTTGTCTAATACAGGCTTCTAGTTGCTCAACTGACTTAGGTCTTCTTTGTCACATCTTCCTCTTTATGATGTGCCAAATGTTTTCTATAGTTGAAAGATCTGGACTGCAGGCTGTCCATTTCAGTACCCGGATCCTTCTTCTACGCAGCCATGATGTTGTAATTGATGCAGTATGTGGTCTGGCATTGTCAGGTTGGAAAATGCAAGATCTTCCCTGAAAGACGACGTCTGGATGTTGTTCTAGAACTTGGATATACCTTTCAGCATTGATGGTGCCTTTCCAGATGTGTAAGCTGCCCATGCTACACTCACTCATGCAACCCCTTACCATCAGAGATGCAGGCTTCTGAACTGAGCGCTGATTACAACTTGGGTTGTCCTTGTCCTCTTTAGTCCGGATGACATGGCGTCCCAGTTTTCCAAAAATAACTTCAAATTTGTATTTGTCTGACCACAGAACAGTTTTCCACTTTGCCACAGTCCATGTTAAATGTGCCTTGGCCCAGATAAAAAGCCTGCACATCCTGTTTAGATATGGCTTCTTTTTTGACCCATAGAGTTTTAGCTGGAAACGGCGAATGGCACGGTGGATTGTGTTCACTGACAATGTTTTCTGGAAGTATTCCTGAGCCCATGTTGTGATTTCCATTACAGTAGCATTCCTGTATGTGATGCAGTGCCATCTAAGGGCCCGAAGATAACGGCATCCAGTATAGTTTTCCGGCCTTGACCCTTACGTACAGAGATTGTTCCAGATTCTCTGAATGTTTGGATGATATTATGCACTGTAGATGATGACACCTTCAAACTCTTTGCAATTTTTCTCTGAGTAACTCCTTTCTGATATTTCTCCAATATTTTTCGCCGCAGAATTGGGGGAATTGGTGATCCTCTGCCAATCTTGACTTCTGAGAGACACTGCCACTCTGAGATGCTCTTTTTATACTCAAATTATGTTGCCAATTGACCTAATAATGTCAGGAGAAATGGGCAGGATTCAGATGCGGGTTTACGCAAGGCTTTATTTAAAGCAGAGGAGGCAGATCAGATGAGTCACGTTCACAGGATTACTCGTAGTGACTGGAAGAATAGTCGAAGCAGATGAATCAAACCGATGAGTAACGTTCCACAGTTATTTGTACGACCACTGAGACCGGAGGGATGACACTGAAGCTTCCAAGAGCTCTGCACTGGGGAACAGGGGGCAGAGAAAACAGCTAAACACACTGGAGCCTGAGGACAAGACACGACAAAGGTGAGTGCTAAGAACAGCTAGAAGATCCGAGCTATTGAAACGAGTAACAACAGTCTGACAATAGGCAGAGAAACACAGGGAATGATAAAGGTGTAAAATTAGAAGAACATAGAAAACAGGTGGCGAGCAATTAAGGTTCATAACACAGAAACAAGGAGGGCGGGGAAAACTCAAACAGGTAGACACGGTGAGCTGACAAGTGATAAACACACACACACACACACACACACACACACCAAAAAGGCAGGTGATTAGCCCCGAGACCCGACAGTACCCCCCCTCCCAGGAGCGTCACCTGACGCTCTAGGAAGGGCCCTACCTCGATGTCGCCGGAAGTCCTCAATCAACGAGCGGTCCAGAATGTCCCGGGACGGCACCCAGCACCTCTCCTCTGGGCCATACCCCTCCCAGTCCACAAGATACTGAAACCCCCTGCCGCGGCGCCGCTCATCGAGTAATCTCTTAACCGTATAGGTGGGAGATCCATCCACAAGACGAGGGGGCGGGGGGGTGGGCCGACTACAAGCAGGATTAAGGGGGGAAGAGAACACCGGCTTGACCCTGGAAACATGAAATACCGGGTGAACCCGACCAAAAGTTGGAGGGAGCTTGAGCCTGATCGCCACCGGACTAACCACCTTGGTGATGCGGAATGGCCCAATGAATCTGGGTGCCAGCTTACGAGAAGGCGCCCGGAGAGGCAGATCCTTGGTAGAAAGCCAAACCCGCTGACCACACACATAGGCAGGAGGAGAGGATCGGCGACGATCAGCTGCAGTCTTGGTTCGGCCAGAGGTTTGGATCAGAATCCTCCTGGCTTTCTCCCAGGTGCGACGGCAGCGCTGGACGAAAGCCAGGGCGGATGGAACCGCTGCGTCGGGTTCCTGTGAGGGGAACAAAGGTGGGTTATAACCAACAGAACACTCAAAAGGGGACATACCTGACGCGGCCACCGGAAGTGTGTTATGAGCGTATTCTGCCCATGAGAGCTGCTGGCACCAGGAACTCGGATTGTTGGATGCTAGACAGCGGAGCATTCTTCCTAGATCCTGGTTGGCCCGCTCACACTGCCCATTGGTCTGAGGATGAAACCCTGAAGACAGACTTGCGGAGGCCCCAATCTGTCTACAAAATTCCCTCCAGAACCGGGAGACGAACTGGGGACCCCTATCAGAAACCACATCCACCGGAAATCCATGGAGACGGAAGACGTGGTCCACCACCAGTTGGGCGGTCTCCCGGGCGGAGGGCAGCTTGGGCAGGGGGATAAAATGAACAGCTTTGGAAAAGCGATCCACCACCGTGAGAACCACAGTGTTACCCTTCGAGGGAGGAAGCCCAGAGACGAAATCAAGGGCAATGTGTGACCAAGGACGGGAAGGGATAGGGAGAGGGGTTAGCAGACCATCAGGAGGACGATTGACCGTCTTACTTTGGGCACATGTGGGGCAGGCCAACACAAACTGTCTAACATCGGCGGCCATAGTAGGCCACCAGAAACGCTGTCGGATGGCAGACAACGTTCTCCGAATACCTGGATGGCAGACTAACCTGGATGAGTGACCCCACTCAAGGACCTCAGAGCGCAGCGCAGCCGGCACCGACAACCTGCCCGCCGGGCACTCTCCTGGCACCTGCACCCCTCGACCGGCCTCCTCAACTCGCTGCTCGATACCCCATGAAAGAGCCCCGACCACCACCCCCTCAGGAAGGATGGCCTCGGCCGCAACCTCCCCCCCTGGAGCATCGAACAGACGAGAGAGGGCATCAGGTTTGGTGTTCTTAGAGCCCGGCCGGTACGAGAGGGTGAAGTTGAACCTGGCAAAGAAGAGCGCCCAACGGGCCTGGCGCGAGCTCAGCCTCTTGGCCGAACGGACGTATTCCAGGTTCTTGTGATCCGTCCAGACCAAGAAGGGCTGCACTGACCCCTCCAACCAGTGACGCCACTCACCCAAGGCCAATCGTACCGCCAACAGTTCTCTATTGCCGATGTCGTAGTTACGTTCTGCAGGGCTGAGACGACGAGAGAAGAATGCACAAGGGTGGAGCTTCCCATCGTGGAGGGAACGCTGAGATAGAACTGCGCCAACCCCGACGTCCGAAGCATCAACCTCCACAACGAATTGGGCCTCAGGATCTGGAACCAACAGAACAGGTGCAGAGACAAAACGGGACTTTAAAATGTCAAAGGCTACCTGCGCCTCCCGGTTCCATCTGAAGGACACCTTGGTGGAGGTTAAGGCTGTGAGCGGTGCAGCGATCTGACCAAAATTTCTGATGAATCGCCGGTAGAAGTTGGCAAAACCCAGGAATCGCTGCAGAGCCTTCCGGGAGTCAGGGACCGGCCACTGGGCGACAGCTTCAATCTTAGCGGGATCTGGCTTGATCCCCTCCGTGGAAATAATGTGGCCAAGGAACGTAACTGACTCAGCGTGGAATTCGCACTTCTCCGCCTTGACAAACAACTGATTTTCTAGTAAGCGCTGGAGAACCCGTCGGACATGCTGGGTGTGTAATTGGAGAGAAGGGGAGAAAATCAAGATATCATCCAAATACACGAAGACAAATTGATTGATCATGTCACCCAACACGCTGTTGACGAGTCCCTGGAAAACGGCTGGAGCATTGGTAAGACCAAACGGAAGAACCAAGTACTCGTAGTGTCCCGAAGGAGTGTTAAACGCCGTCTTCCACTCATCCCCCTCCCGAATGCGCACCAAGTGGTAGGCGTTGCGCAGGTCTAACTTGGTGAAGACGCGAGCTCCCTGTAATAACTCAAAAGCAGAAGACATTAAAGGTAGGGGGTACCTGTTCTTAATAGTAATGTCATTCAAACCTCTGTAATCAATACAGGGGCGCAGGGAGCCGTCCTTCTTCTGAACAAAGAAAAAACCTGCACCAGCGGGAGAGGAGGAATGGCGGATGAGCCCAGCTTGAAGTGACTCACGTATATATTTGTCCATGGCCTCTCTTTCAGGACCCGAAAGGGAATATAAACGACCCTTAGGCGGAGAAGAGCCCGGGAGAAGATCAATGGCACAGTCGTAGGGGCGATGCGGGGGTAGCGAGGTGGCCCGGGCCTTATTGAAGACCGCCCGAAGATCATGGTACTCCGCAGGAACACCGGCCAGGTCCGAGGGATCCTCCTGAGGAAGACAAGATACAGAGACAGGAGGAAAAAAAAAGACTGACTCCAGGCTAACACGGAATTGTTGACCCAGTCAATGTGAGGATTGTGTTTGTGCAGCCATGGGTGTCCCAGAATTAAAGGGGCCTTAGGGGAATCAATAATAAACAACTCGATCAGCTCGCTATGGCTATCAGCAATATGAAGGTTTAACTTGGGGGTGATGTGAGTGATGGTGGTAAGGGGACGGCCAGCTAACGACCATGCTGATACGGGACTAACTAAGGGGATAAGTGGTATTCTCCATCGTTGGGCAGAAGCAGCATCGAGGAAGTTCCCCTCAGCCCCTGAATCCACAAGGGCGAGTCCAGCGTGAGATTGACTCTGGACGGAGAGTTGGAACGGCAGCTGAGTCCGTGCTGCAGGAGAGCTTGCACTAAGAACCGTGCCCACCAGGACGCTCCGCCTCACTGGTGGCCCCTGGCCCTTTAACGGACAGTGAAGAGCGAAGTGACCTCCCCCGCCGCAGTATAGACACGCCCCCGACGACAGACGCTCCTGCTTCTGTTGTGGTGTAAGCCGTAAACGACCCAACTGCATGGGCTCCTCCGAGGGCTGTCGGTCGGCTGAACTGGCTGAAGAGGACTCTAGGTGGCGCCACGGGGCGGGAGTTTGCCGTTGCTTGCGGCGGCGGCTGAGACGGCCCTCAATACGGAGCGCGAGATTAATGAGGTTATCCAATTCCTGCGGGAGCTCTATGGCCGCGAGTTCGTATGAAATGGCGAAATCCAACCCCTCAAGAAAGCGGGCGCGCAGCGCGCTCTCATTCCACCCACAGGCCGCCGCTAAAGTCTGGAACTGGATGGCGTAGTCCGTGACAGAGCTCCTCCCCTGAGTCAGACGCGATAACTGGGCCGCCGCCTCGTCTCCCTGAGCTGAGCGATCAAATAGTTTTGCCATCTCATGACTGAAGTCCGCGAAGGTTGCACAACAGGAAGCCCGCGATCTCCATACGGCAATCCCCCATTCGCGGGCACGGCCCGAAAGAAGTGTAAGTACGTACGCAACTTTGGCCTCTTCTTTTGCGTAACGCCGGGGCTGCAGAGCGAACACCAGCGAGCATTGGGAGAGGAACGCTTGACAGGCGTTAGGATCGCCATCATAGACCGGCGGATTGTTGGCATGAGGTTCGGGCTCGTGGAACATACCGGTGTGAAGAACGGATCCGCTCGTTGCCTCTCGCCGAAGACAGTCCACCCGTGCGATGAGCTCGGAGACCCGGGCAGTGAGAGTGTCCACTTTCCGCGCGGTGGTGCCGAGCTGGGTGGCATGCTGTCCCAACAAAACTCCCTGCTGAACGAGAGCCGAGCGGAGCGGATCAGATCCCGCTGAATCCATGATCTGGTCAGACTGTTATGTCAGGAGAAATGGGCAGGATTCAGATGCGGGTTTACGCAAGGCTTTATTTAAAGCAGAGGAGGCAGATCAGATGAGTCACGTTCACAGGATTACTCGTAGTGACTGGAAGAATAGTCGAAGCAGATGAATCAAACCGATGAGTAACGTTCCACAGTTATTTGTACGACCACTGAGACCGGAGGGATGACACTGAAGCTTCCAAGAGCTCTGCACTGGGGAACAGGGGGCAGAGAAAACAGCTAAACACACTGGAGCCTGAGGACAAGACACGACAAAGGTGAGTGCTAAGAACAGCTAGAAGATCCGAGCTATTGAAACGAGTAACAACAGTCTGACAATAGGCAGAGAAACACAGGGAATGATAAAGGTGTAAAATTAGAAGAACATAGAAAACAGGTGGCGAGCAATTAAGGTTCATAACACAGAAACAAGGAGGGCGGGGAAAACTCAAACAGGTAGACACGGTGAGCTGACAAGTGATAAACACACACACACACACACACACACACACACCAAAAAGGCAGGTGATTAGCCCCGAGACCCGACAAATAAGTTTCAAATTGATCCTCCAGCTGTTTCTTATTTGAACTTTTTTTTTTTTTTTTTTTTTTTAGCTTTTCCGGCCTCTTATTGCTACTTGTCCCAACTTTTTTGGAATGTCTAGCTCTCACGAAATTCAAAATGACCCAATATTTGGCATGACATTTCAAAATGTCTCACGTTTAGCATTTGATATGATATCTATATTCTATTGTGAATAAAATATAAGTTTATGTGATCTGTAAATTATTCCATTCCTTTTTTACTCACAAGTTTGTACAGTGCCCCAACTTTTTTGGAATCGGGTTTTGTATATAGTATATAATCAATACTTTGTCTGCTCCAAGTTGCGTTATTTTGTGTTCTGCTTTGAAATGGTTAAGGAACTGAAACAGGAAGGAGACAGACTTTAACCACTAACTGAATGTAATCGCGCAGGTTTTGTTGAATTTGGATTAAACATTGATTTTTGTCATTCTCTCAGTGCAATTGACTTTGATGGATCAACTGTAGGTCTGGCTAACATTGGAGACATGTGTTTTGGTCTTTCAACAGGGATTGTGCAGGTACTAATATTCTCTCATAAAAAGTCTCAAACATATTTGACCAAAAATATGTAATGAAACTAACATGAATGAAAATAAATGATCTAATATGATCACAATAAAGCATTGTGATATATGTAGAAAGCTAGTATGGGCATGGTTTAGGGGTGTTTTATTAATTCATTCATCCACTGCAGTAAAATTACGAACAAATACATTAGCATGTTTTTGCAAAAAACCTTGAAGAGAATAATTTCACAATAATGGATGAAGAGGAAATATTTTCCATTACAGCATACGATGATTCACCATGGTCTTGACTGTGGTGTTTTGCTTATTGTTGCAATGCCTTTATTCCGCCCTTAGTCACAATGTGAAGGCTGAGGTTCCTTTTTCACAGATGTTTAATGCACACATCGATATAGATGCCAAACATAGACAGCAACATCAACATTTAAAAAAATACCATAGCAAAAACAACTAGATTAATATAAATGTAAAATATCAAAGTGTTAAAGACAAGTAAACAGTAAGTAATAAGATAGGAACAAACAAATCAATTAGTAATATCATAAATAAATACTGAACAACTGAACAAAATTTAAGGTACATAAACTAATACAAAGTTTTAAA
Organism: Carassius auratus; assembly: GCF_003368295.1. NCBI lineage: Eukaryota > Metazoa > Chordata > Actinopteri > Cypriniformes > Cyprinidae > Carassius > Carassius auratus. Next base: position 89,818 of record NW_020523466.1, read on the forward strand.
ACACTGCATAGTTTTCTGTTTATAAATAAAATACAGATTAACCAATTAAAGTTATTAAATATTGAGTCAAGGTCAGTGAATGATTTTCTTTTGTTCTTTGATTAACATTAATGACAGGCAGCGCGTTTATTAGGCTAGGGCTCGGTGCACAAAATGGCCCCGGTGAGCTTCTGCGATGCGAGTGTGTGCATACCTACTTCCGGTCTTGCGATGCTGCATTTACTGTAAGGGAAACTTACATACGAAACTTGGCTAGATGTATATAATTCATATTTTTTAAATTTAACAGCGAATAGTGGTATATCAAAGACAAGGGGAAACATCCTCCCTACATTTTTGCGTACCTCCGTGTGGAAATTCATCAAGATACAACGCAGAGATTGCTTTATTTTTCTTTTGATTATACAATCAGCGTCAGCGTCAGGTTAATCAGTCCACAGGGATTTCTTCTTTCAAACACAAACCACTCAAATATGTTTGATACTTTACATTTTTGAAGAGCTGATTTTGTTCTGACTGTTCTGACAAACACAGAGATTTCTGATAAAAGCTTGTTTTATTAACTTTATTTGATAACATATATTTTATAACTGTAACTGTACAATTAAACTTAATGTAATTATAGTAGGTTTGCATTAATTAAAAGATCGCTGTTTGCATTCATGTGTTTTTATCAATGTTTATTTGTTTTGTGAAAGATCTGCAGCATGAATCATCTGTCTATGAACAGTGCATGTATATTGTTATTCTTTTGCAATAATTATCAGATAAAACAGATATTAAAATTAGTCATGTATTACTTTACTGTGTAAAATAATAAAATATGTTGTGAAAATGATGAAACAAACTGATGTGTGCACAATTGAGAAATGGATACTTATGAAGATAATTCACAGCCCACGAGGTAAATTTGATGTAATACAAAGATTTTCGAGAAATTAGTTATTTGTACATTTACATAATTGGTAAGATAAAAATACATTTTGTAGCTGTGTATACACACAATGAGTTCAACTTTCATTTTGTGAACAGTATCATTCACCGGACCCAAACATGTTTCAAATGAACTGGCTCAGTTAACATTTACAGTAGCAGTGTATATCTTATTTGCATTTGAAGTGATATTTTTAATCCTATATATAGAAGGTAATATTTGGATTTCTCCGGTTCCCTCTCGAGAACGGCTGCATTCCAGGATGAACTCGTCCGAATTCTCACTAAGGCCGTGAGTGGTCTAGGCTTAGAGTGGGAATCCCCCGACGAACCAGCTGAGAGCACTCACACTGGTGGGTCGGAAATTTCACAAAAGTCGAGGGAGCGGAAGCCCGTGGATATGCATTCTGCCCGTCAATGAATCCATCGCTGCGCACCTCTGTCCCTCCTCTGCTTCTCTGAAGACAGGTGCTACGCTACCGTCAAGGCCCTGCCCTTTGACCGCACATGTCACGGACAAAGCGTAAATGGCCTCGGGAGAAGCAATTTCTGCTCTGCACACAATGGCAGTGCTCCAAGTTTTTCAGGCACAGCTTCTGAAATCCCTGGATGAGGGCAGGGCGGATCCAGAGGCGTTTAAAGATCTACGCGCAGCAACGGATTTCGCGCTCAAAGCCACAAAGAAGACGGCCCAGGCGATCCGGCAGAGCATGGACTACATGGTTGTGCTCCACCGACACCTGTGGCTGACTCTCACTGAGCTGAAGGATGCGGACAGGAGGGCGCTGCTCAACGCTCCTGTATCTCCATCTGGCCTATTTGGAGATGCAGTCGAGGCTATCGCGGATCGTTTCTCAGAGGCACAGAAACACTCTAGAGTGATGAGTCACTTCCTGCAGCACAGCCTTCTGCACGCGGTAGATCCTCATCTGCTTCCAACGGGCCGTCGAAGCGACCCCCGCTGCTGCCACTGCATCAGCACCATGGAGCCGTCTGTTTGCGCCAAAACTCTGTGGCAGAGGACACCAAAGGAAAGGCATCACGGCTTCAAGAAAGGCAGGAACCGTCCCGGGGGAGCTCCTCCGTCGGATCAAAAACCTTGTTCCTGGTGCAGAAGAGGAGAGATATTATAAGATATTCTTACGAAGTCCCCTTGGCGGTTGCAGGCGACTACGAGAATGTCTGTGTTGTGTGTGTTCAAAATGCAATAAAGTCAATAAAGACACCCTCACAAAAAGAGCATTTTTCTCCTCCTCCAGTCACAACGGCCTTACAAACAGCGTGAAGCCATCAATAGAATCGGGCTCGCATCTTCCCCGTGTATCTGGCAAGGCTCATGCCCCGGTGTCGGACCTCCGCAGCCGCGGCTTGCTCTCGACATCTCGCACACACGCACATGCGTGTCATCCAGTCATTCAACAGGAGGCTCGCGCACCCCGCTGATCGGCAAAGCACGACCCTCCCTAACACACAGCCCTCTCACTCGTCCTGTGAGTTTTCTAAATAAAACCCCGGTACACAGCAGCGTCTTTCAAAATGCAGAGGGCGTGGTCATATCAATGGTTCCGGCTCACAACAAGCTGGTTCTGAGGCAGGAAATCTCCTCGCGAAACACACGATAGAAGTGGTCCCGCCGAGCGAGAGAGAGAGCGGGTTTTACAGCCGGTACTTTGTCATTCCCAAGAAAGGTGGTGGTCTCCGTCCAATATTAGACCTGAGACCCATCAACCGTGCGTTGTACAAATGTGCTTTCAAAATGACAATGCTAAAGCAGATACTGGCACAGATTCGACCTGGAGATTGGTTTGTTTCGATGGACCTGAAAGACGCATATTTTCATATCCAGATCGCCCCTCGTCACAGGCGCTTTCTGAGATTTGCGTTCGAAGGCATAGCGTATCAGTTCATGGTGATGCCGTTCGGGCTAGGACTTGCACTTCGTACGTTTATGAAATGTGTGGATGCAGCACTTTCCCCTCTGAGAGCGAGCGGAATGCGTATATTGAACTATTTGAACGATTGGCTGATCTTGGCACATTCAGAAGATGTGCTCAACATCCACAAATGCGCTCTGTTACGTCACCTGGAGAGTTTGGGTCTCTGTGTGGACGTACCAAAAAGTGTGTTATGCCCCAGCCAAACAATCATGTATCTAGGGGTGGAGTTGGGCTCGATAACAATGAGGGCACATCTGAGCCAGGAGCGGGTACAAGATTTAATGTCCGCTCTGAACGCATTCAGACTGGGCCGTCCCGTAGCACTTAAGGAATATCAGAGGCTCTTGGGGTGGATGGCGGCGGCCGCGATGGTCTGTCACCTCGGTCTACTCTATATGCACCCACTCCAGTTATGGCTGAAAACTCAAGTACCGAGAAGGGCGTGGAAATTGGGCCGTGCCCGCATTGTGGTTACTCGCAGGTGCTTAAGTGCGCTTAAACCATGGCAGAACCCCGACTTGTATCAGCGCGGCGTCCAGATGGGTCTGGTCACACGGTAGAAAATGGTCACGACGGACGCGTCGACGACGGGCTGGGGAGTTCACTGCAATGGCTTACCGGCCTCGGACCACTGGACAGAGTCGGAGAGAATGTGGTACATAAATCGCCTTGAGCTGAGAGTGGTTTATTTGGCCCTTCAGAGTTTTAAACTCTGCAAATCAGGGGGCACAACGTCTTGATTCGCACAGACAACATGACGGTGGTATTGTACAAAAACCGCCAGGGCGGAGTAAACTCGAAAGCCCTTTACAGTCAGGCAGCACGCCTTTTGCTGTGGGCCGATCACCATCTGCTCTCCATTCGAGCAGCGCACTTTCTGGGATGCCTGAACAGTGGCGCGGATATGCTTTCAAGGAACGGGACTCCTCATGGAGAATGGAGACTGAACCCTGGGACAGTGAGGCTGATCTGGGAACAGTTTGGGAAAGCGGAGGTTGAACTGTTCGCCATAGAGGAGAACAAGCATTGCCCTCTGTTCTTCTCACTATCACGCTCTCCCCTGGGCGGGGATTCACTTACAATACAGTGCCCGAATGCCCGTCTGTATGCATTCCCCCCACTAAAGATTTTATCACAAGTGCTGCACAAAATCAGAGAGGAGAAGGCGTCAGTGTTATTAGTCGCTCCGTACTGGCCGAACAGGCCTTGGTTTCCCGATCTTCTAGAAATACTAACGGCTCCCCTGTGGCCGATCCCGCTGAGACGAGATCTCCTGTCTCAGGCAAACGGCTCAATATGGCACCCCATAGCTCTCGACAACATTTAGAGCGCAAGTGGTGGCTCTTTCTGCTTTCTCCCCAGAATCGGAGACTTCATTGGAAGACACCCTGAGTCAGGTGTTGTGTCCGGTGAGGGCTTTACGAATCTATATCAACAGCACGGCTGCATTTCGGCAATCCGAGGAGCTGTTTGTATGCTTCGGAGGCAGCACCAGAGGACAGCCTGTCTCTAAACAACAGCTGTCTTGGCATATTCTAGCTGTGGTATGGAATGTCCTATTGGTGTTCGAGCCCATTCGACGAGGGCTGTCGCCTCCTCGTGGGTGTGGACTAAGGGAGTTTCTATCAAAGATATTTGTATGGCGGCTGGATGGTCTTCGCAGAATACCTTCGCCAGATTCTACAACTTGGACATGCAGTCATTTAGCCTCACAGGTCCTATCGGTGAGTACGACCCATGGTTCCTCCTGCAACCACTAGCCGTTTGACGGTGCTGGTGGTTTCGACCAGGTCCTGTAGGAAGAGGTTCAGACTGTAACGCCTCATACGGTCATTCCCTATGTGTGCCTGGCATTTCCTTTCTAATGGTTGTTGCACTGTTTTGCTATACACTTGTATGTGAGTTCACAGGACTGTGTCATATTTGTATAGCGATGGGGCTGCATCTCTCTCAGACATCTGTCGTCAGACATGATTTTTAAGTAACCTGATTGGATCCCCACATGGGAATCTACATCCAATCCCTTCGAGGCATGTCGCAGACTCGTATCTGATTGGCTGGGGATTAATTTAAGTGTATACATGAATTATTTATAGTTGCTCCACCGAGGCTGAGCCTTTTTATTTGCTGTTCCCACGACATTGTTCTATACAGTCCCCAAGGTGATAACTCCATGTCAAGAGACCGTTCTCGAGAGGGAACGTCTCCGGTTACTGTCTTAACCTTGGTTCCCTGAGAGACGGGAACGAGACATGGCGTAGGCTGATTCTGAGGTTATGCTGCCAACACAGCACAATATATAGTGGCGAGGCCCCGCCCCCGTTGCTGGCATTGGCCAGTGAGAGTTGCAACTTCACTGGTGTTTTACAATAGGATTTCAGGTAGGTTAGGAAGGAAGGGAGTCCCCAAGGCGTTAACGCCATGTCTCGTTCCCGTCTCTCAGGGAACCGAGGTTAGGACAGTAACCGGAGACGTTCTCTGCACTGACGTTTAGCACAACCAGAAGTATCTTTCATAGACAGAAAAAGAAAGTTATCTTTGCACACACTCGCAAGACCGGAAATCCAAGATGGCGGAGACATGCAACTAGCCCATTGTCTTATTTGTCTGGCTTTTTCTGTGAATTGGTCGACAAATATGAGATAAATCATTTTCTACAGTGGAAATACACGGAATACTCTGAGAACTGACACAAACCAGGAAGCCACAGCGCGTGAGCGACCGCTGCTATCTGCACAAGCATTTGCGCTTCATGTGCGCTGCACACAAACAGGGCGCAAATTCTTTCTGTTCCTGCACTTAATCTTTTTATTCAAATTGAAATGCGAATGCAGGTATAAGAAGAATCGAAATGCAGGCGTCTTCAAATACCCGGTTCCTCGAAATTTAGAACCGGTTTTCGATCCCAAACCTACTTGTGAGCTAAGAAAAGGGATAATATCTTGAAGTTTCTTGATTGGATGACTTATGATTATAGAGAAAAACACCTTTTGATTTTGCGATGATTAATTACATCGTCCCATCTCTTCGTGCGGATGACAAAACAGGAAGTGACATACAAAAGCACATTGGGTATAAAATAAAATATAATCAAGAAACACTTAGAAAGATTCAATCTTAAATAAACAACACTTGAGTACAGAAATCACAATAATTATGATAAAATAAAACAAAATATAAAATTATACAATTTAACTAATCAAAAGTATATTAAATAAATGAGTGCTGAAGTACACAAGCGCCATCTAGAGGAAATATATCAACTCCCTTTGTGACAGGAAACAGAAACTTCACAACTATGAGGCAGCAATTACAGCCTAGTTCTTTCTGCCAAATCATCTTAATACTTAATCATAATATAGACTAAATAAACATTTAAATTATTATTTTTTTAATCTTTTCTAAGACTGCACCTATAGTATAAGTACTAACTGATTTTTCCAATTCAAAGGATCACAACACTAAGGCTATAGTGGTGGGGGCTACAATGGCCCATGAGATGGGGCACAATCTGGGCATGGGTCATGACAGCAACACATGTGTTTGTTCTGATGAGGCTTGCATTATGACAGCTGCCCTCAGGTACTTAATGCTTATAATTGTTGAACTCGATTAGTTTATTAAAATGTGAAATCTGACATTTCTACTGTAAAGTTTTATTTTTAAGCTTACGGAGAGCCTAAAACAATGGTTCTGAACAAATATCACTGCTCCATGTCTCTCCAGCTATTTCATCCCACACCACTTCAGCAGCTGCAGTACTAATAGCTATGTGAACTACCTGGACACCCAAAACCCAAAATGTCTTCTGAATAGGCCCAAACCAAAAGAACTGATTCAGCCACCTATATGTGGAAATGGATTTTTGGAGATGGGAGAAGAATGTGACTGTGGAACGGTACAGGTAAGCAGACTAGGGTTTACTAATTGTGACAATTCAATGATCTGAAAAAAAGTTTTTTTTTTTTTTCAAGAAATATAAAAGCAAAGACCTTTACTTGGATGTTCATTCATTCATTGCTTGAAGAAGTAGAGCTTTCTATTCTATTATTTCAAAACCTGTTTCTACATAGGAGTGTATAAACCCATGCTGCAATGCAATCACATGCAAGCTGACAGAGGGCTCACAATGTGCAACAGGAGAATGTTGTGAGAATTGTAAGGTAAGATTCGAAGAGTCTGGGGCATTTTAATCAGATCATGAAAGTATCAGATTAACACAGCCACTTTATGATAGCCTACTACTGCATACACTCACACTCATTTTTTCAACATTTTTTAAACCATTAAAGCCCATATATTTGTACAAACTCTTTATAACTGATGAATCCAGGGGTGTTCCCTCTCATGTATATTGATTAGAATAAAATTAAACCTCTGTTTGCACGGGATGAAACGAAATAGTTCAAAATATATCCCCTTAATTCAAAATAATTGTTTTCAAGAATTTGAATGCGATATGTCAACATCTCAAAAAATGTATTTTATCATTTGGTTCCATTCATTTATACTGGAAACTACCAACAAGCTTCTAACCTCTAAAGTATGCAGCCATGTTTTTCATTCCTCCCCATCAGATCATGTCAGCCGCACATGTGTGTCGTCCAAAAAATGATGAATGTGATTTGCCCGAGTCATGTACTGGAAATTCAGCCTGGTGTCCTGAAGATGTCTTTACAGTCAATGGAATCCCTTGTGAGAATGGTAAAGGCTATTGCTACAATGGCCAGTGCCCACAGAAAGAGCAGCAGTGCATTAAAATGTGGGGTGCAAGTGAGTACAATAATATATTGTAGCAACACAATAATAGTGAAAAATAATCTGTATTGAACCCATATGACTTTGCCAATTTTTTCTTTTTATTAAAATAAATAAAGATGCTGTGGTGGCTCAAGAATATTGCTACCAACACAACACAAAATCAGAATCATACGCCCACTGCAAACGTAGCGGCGATAAATATATTGCATGCCATGGAAAGTACGTTTTTTCATCAATCTGTCCATTCATTAATCTCTTCTAATATCATACTGTTTCAGTTACTATTTTTGTCCCAGCTGATCAAACACCAATCTTATCTGTCTGTCTACAGAGATGTGCTGTGTGGAAAACTGTTCTGTTACAATGGCAATGGACATCCCAATTATGGACGGCTGGTACAATTCCTTGAATGTAAAGCCACATTCTATAGCCATCCTGAAAATGATCATGGCCAAGTTGAAACTGGCACCAAATGTGGGGAAGGGATGGTAAGACTGGTCTCTCGATACACGCCAGTTACAGTATACACAAACTTCCTTGTAGTTTAATAACTATATACTCCTTTAATCACCTCTAATGAAAGAAAAATGAAAACATTGTAGGTTTGCAACAGTTGTGACATTCAATTCATTTACGAACGACGTGTTTGTTTTTTTCAGGTTTGTTACCAGAATGAGTGTGTTGACCTAGAGACAGTTTATAAAGCAGCAAACTGCTCAGCCAAGTGCCAAGGCCATGCGGTATGACCCAAAATCTTTGACCATTTCAGGTCCTTCACAAGTTATACGTACATCAGAATTTGTAACTTTATTTTGAAGAATTAATGTAAGTGTATATGTTATAGGTTTGTGACCACAGAATGGAGTGCAGATGTGAGCCTGGATGGCTGCCGCCAGATTGTGAAACACCAACAGCAAGTTATGGATTCTCTAAAGGTAGTACCACAGATATTGCACTCAAAATAGTTTCATATTCTTTTAGTTTTGAGGATCATTAATGTGATTTTTTTTTCTTTTGCCTTTGCATTTCAAGGTGTGAAAACATCCATCACTATGTTTGTCTTTGTCCTGTTTGGGATACTTGTATCTGGACTGGCCATCTCCTTTTACAAGCACAGAAAGAGCGTACCATATTCATTCCGGTAAGAGAATAGGAAACCAACACTTAAACACTTGGGAAAGTCAATAAAACAAGTGTATTTAATACTGCCGTTTTCTCAATAGCCATCCAAGGCGGCAGGAAGTTCATGTAGTCGATATCCCTGACTACAGATTTCACGCGACACCAAATCAGAATCCATCTCCGGTAACTTGTAGTCACATCTGTCTTAATTCCATCATTTAATTTCTTTACCTAGCGAATGGTGAAAGCGTGATCAGGACTTTGTGATCTCTTCATTTTAGGCAATAAGGCCTAAAGGACCTCCTCCACCTCCACCTTCATCAGTCCAGTCCAGAGTTCAACATCATGCACAGCATAATAATGCACAGCAGGTAGCAAAGCTTGCTCTATATAGTGTGTAATGACTGACGTTCACATCTGTATTTAAAGGAATAGCTCAACCCAAAATGAAAATTCTGTCATCATTTACTCACTCTCATGTTGTTTCAAACCAATTATGACTTACCTCTGCAGAATCCAAATATTTAGCACTTGTGCTGCTCTTGTAATATTAAACATCGACTGAAGAAGTGTGATATCTGTGTGTGAATGAAAAAAAAAAAAGACAGAAATATTCTCCTTTTAAAAGTCCTTTTAAGTCATGTCACTCGGCGGCCATCTTTGAATCACCTCTCGGGCATGCAAGTGCAACTACTATCTCTTTGAATTTGGAAACATCAAATTCTCCAAAACTGTTCACTAAGCTTACGATTACATTTCATATTTGAAATGACCTAAGAAATCTAACAACAACTGTGTCATAAATGTTGTTACTTTTGCTCAAATAGCATTATAAAATGCTTATTTTCCAGGCTAGATCAGCCAGTGTGCATGCTCAGGCCTAAGCACATCTCTGATTTCTCTCTGTATTATATTCTGCTATAAAAACTAGGAAGAACTGAATAAATACGGACAGAATTTTGGGTGTAGCTACTATACCTTCACGCTCCCAGTCACTGAGCCTAAGAAGATTTTGATAAAAAGATTCTGACAAGTTTATAATTCTCCCCCTCATAGGTTCTTAGACCACCTCCTCCAAGGGTGTGATGTCTAGCAAGAAGTGGAACCATGCAGCAGACTGGAATGGTCAGTCACTCCAGAACCTGCAGAAGGGTTGCAAGTGTGTTAGAAGACTGAGGCTTAGTAAAATCTTCAAGAATAATCAAATGTCTGTGAAAATAAGCCACATGCTTAGCATAAATATGAGATAGCGATTTCTTCATTGCAATGTCAGCTAAGGTTTTTTTTTAACACACACACAAACACACACACACACACACACACACACGTAAATTGTTGCAATGCACTTTCAAGATATGTCAAACAAAAATGCTTAGAAAATATAATTTTTGTGTTTACCATTTAGTTTTGTATTAATGAAAATGTTGATGTAAATTTACACTGTAAGATATTTCAAGCTGTTTAAACTTAAAAACAAAAGTTCACCTGCTGCCTAAAAAATGTGAGTTACTCTTTGTTCCAACTCAAGAAGTTACATTTGAAAGTTTATTAAACAAATGTTCATTTGTTGGGTCAACTTGATGCTCTGAGTTAAAAAAAAACTTACTATGTTACATTATCAGTTCAAGAAAACTCAATTTGTTATTTTAACTGATAATTTATATGTTATTGAAAATTAAAGTAATACTAGTCTTGACTAGTTTTGTCTGGCTTGTAAGAGTTAATTTAACTAATGTTTGTAAGTTATATGTTGGGGACGAGTGGCGATACACAGAGACTGCAAAATACAAAGAAATCATCGCCATTTTGAGTTAATGCAGCTGCCTGGAGTCCTTACATGGATTCATGTCGAGAAACACAATAGGGAAGGTGAGTTTTTTTTAATTGCAATAAGGAAAGTAGTAGTGGGTGTGAAAAAAAAAAAAAAAAAAACGTAAAAAATCTGTAAAACACTTAAGTAGTTAAAACTGGGTGAAAATACTGCCTTGGTGGCACTTTTTTCGCTCCTCCAAATCAAGGGTCCTAGAAATACGTTTCTGAAAGTGCGGCCTCCGATATTGCAGACAGATAATACTGGATATAGGCCTTCACTCAAAAGAATGACAAAAGAGAGTTGATTTTTCTTATCAGTATTGTGAGATATAATCTCAAAATTGCGAGAATAAAGTCAGAATTTTGAAATATTGAAAATGTTAACATTGCTGCCACTGCCACACAATATATATATATATATATACATATATATATGTATATATATATATATATATATATATATATATATATATATATATATATAAAAAAGACACCAGATGTTGTTAAAATAGATAAACAGAGCGGAAAGGACAGAAATGATCATCAAAAATGCTCGTGTTTGCAGCGCACAATTCTTATCAGAAAAGGTTCAATAAAGTAATGTTTTTGTTGTTATGGGCGTTTCTAAAGATTTCTTATGAATGTGTGAAACAATGTCTGTGTGCATGTGTGTAAAACAACAAACTGATGATTTATATACTTAATCATATGTAATTACATTGTTATGAGTTATTGTGGCTGGAATAGTAGCTGCAAAAACGGTTGCTGAAATTAAAATATGACTAAATGACTAAACACTGAATTTGTCTTTACTAGACATGTTAGATGTCAATTGAAGGGAATCCTGTCAGATCGTCTATCCTTTGAGTAAAAGCGTGTGCGGGTCGGCCAATCTGGTTTTGTCCATTAAAGTTAACCTTTTCAAATAACAATCGCGGTCCCGGACATTGAGGGACCTTACATATGCAGGTAAAATCGGAATTTCTCCAGTTATTGATTAAAAAACAAAAAAAACAAACAAGCTAACAGACTTCAGAGCTAGCGTTAGTGGAGCAGTCAGAGAGATCTTAGTTTTTGCCACCACCTAAGCTCCGCCCACAGAAAAATGTCACAATGTTTACTAACATAAAAAGTATCTATAGCATTTACAGTGTATGAATGTAATATATTTTAATGTTGAATCACATTCAGGCGACTGCTTTTAAAAGAAAATACGACCAAACATGAGGTCCACAGTATTTCAGTTTTTATTTGTCGTCGTAACTGATACATCTACATAATATCAAGCACTTGATAAAATGGTTGTTCAATGAAATCCCCACATAGTATTTTTAATTAGTTGTGCATAAACATTTCTACACATTCCCACAGATGTGTTTCAGGGACTTCATTGAATCTCTGAGCCTGTGAAGGCCTAATACTCAACATTTCATTGCAAACAGAAACTTAAGAGATTCAAACTTCTTCTTTCTTCCACTAAAGAAATTCAGGTTGCCAGTACACCAAGACCAGCCCACACGCCGTTTAAACTTTCAAGGTAAACTGTATACCTGATAATCTCAGTACTTCCATTGGTATCATTCGAAATACATGCAAATAAATGTAGCAAATTTTCCCTTTGGAGTCCACAGACATACTGCACTAATTTGATCATGCAAAACACACATACACACTTCAAGAAATGCTGTATGCTGGAAGGTCGCACTGCAATCACATATTTATTTCTCATTAAAGCTGAATTCATACACCTAAAGATGAGCTTGACATATTAGTCAGTATTATAAGATTTGAATGCTTTTGGGATGAAAAAATTAACTCTTTTTAAATCAGTCTCATGTGAAGAACTGGTTCTGTATTTAAAAAATAAAATCCACACACGCAAATACATTTTACAAAATTAACTGTTGTCTAAAACGTACATTTCAAATGCTTTCAGAAAATGGGGTGCATTGCTCGTGCATAGCATCAGACATTTAACACCATCGCAAAATCAAAAACTAAAAACCTGCTTTAAAACCAGATGAACCTTCTGCTCCTGTTCAAATGAATAAAACATGCATTAAAAGGCTTAATGCTCTTCCTCCATAGTCTCTTAAAAGTTCTGTATCTCAACAGTAGGTGGAAACACACCACAATTTTCCCTAAACCTGTTAAAAAAAGCAGCGTAAAAAAAAAAAAAAAAACCTTACTACAATACCTCACATAGTGTTACAGCTCAAACCACCAAGTCAGTTTGTGACACATTTATCAAACTCAACATGCTTTGTTAATGTCTCGAGCAAAAAACGGGATGAAATCGAGTCTGTACGAGCAGTCTCTCAGTGAAAGATGAATACTTTGCATTAAGCCTGGAGGACATTCTTTAAAGAGAGAACAGGACTTCCTGCTTTTTACCTGTTACGTTTAGGTGTTCTCTATTTACAATGACTTGCATTTAGTGCAATATTCTTCAGACTGTCCCCATTACCTCATCATCATTCCCTCAAATGGGGTTGGATAGAGCTCTGGCAGCGAACTCATCACAGCACAAAAAAAGACTTTGGCTTTTGAGTCGATCAAAGCAACTTCACACGTCCCACGTTGGCTGTTATACATGTACATGAGCTTATAGGCATGCTAACAAATTTCACTGTATATTAAAACTGGTTTGTTGCGTGGCAATCTCAACTATAATCTTTTTTAAGAAACAGTAATAAGATAAGTGTTGCAGACATGAAATAAGGAAAAGTAAGTCTTGTCTGAAAGTTAGCCCAATGAACGTTTCATAAGAGACAAAAAGATGCAGAAGTTTGATTATGTGATTGTGACAGTGCTTTCAAAAGACATGCTTTGCTTTTGCTTTTTTCACTCATGCAAGTAAAATCAAACAACTCCTATTGAAGATCAATGTTATGGCTACTTACATGTGGTGTGTCATCTGGCTGTAATCGGACAAGAATTTATATAAATGCTAGTTTTTCCATGTAGAAATAGACATGTGGAACCCAAAGCAGCTAATATGTTCATTTAGTCTGAATCTTACTTGAACAGGTATATAAAATATTTTCCAGTAGAACTTATTTCCTTTAAGTTTGTTTTGTCTTAATAGATCCCTTACAGACATTTCTTGATAACATACATTAGTATATTCAAACCATCCCTTGCCAAATACATTGTGACATAAAATATTATAAAACTGGGATTAACTAGATCTTCCGATCTGTACACCATCTTGAACCCATATCTCTGTTCTCGAGTTGCAAAACTGTAGTTGAACTTTAAAGGTTGACACATTGTGACTGTATACCTGTTTTTTTTTGCACACTTTCAAATGTTCACTCGTCTTTAAAATGTTGCTATCTAGTACATCTAATACATTTCATTCAATAAATAAAATCTCATGTTTGTACTTAGTTGTAAGTGATTTCTCTCTCTGTCTTGTGGAATGATTCCTCTCCACATCTCAGGCCCTCCTCTGCAGGATCCGGCAGTTGAGGGCTCTATCTTGTGGAGAACGTGGCAGAGAAAGAGAAAATGCTATGGAGCAGAGGAAGAGTGCAAAATCTCCTCTTTACACATTGCCATCAGTGCCGTTTTTCTCGTTGGTGGCGTTAACTGTGGTACCGTCAGGTTGCTGGCCGTCCCGCCGAGGAGGCATCCGTTCGTTTATTCGGTCCAGGCCACGGGCTTCTTCGAAGTTGCGGATTTTCCTTGTAGGAGAGAAGCCTTGGATGGCTACCAGGAAAAAAAATCAATGAAAATGAGGTAGTTAGGAAAATGTGCATGAAGATTATTGATAACTTCAGTGTTAATAAAAAATTTAAATTAAATTGAGACAGTGATCCAGCTGTGCTAGCATACGATATGCCAATTACGGAAAGAATTTAACCTTTAGGCATTTGCAGTGACCAAAAAGTCTATTCCTAGAATGATTTAACCAAGTATATGCAACTGTGGAAATGAACTCAATTTTAAATTTCATATGTCACATACAATACATGTCACATGATACACAACACCAAGTGTCTACCTCATTTATTTTTCTGTGTACACTACAGTTCAAAGGTTTGGGACTGGCAAGCATTTGTCAAACGTACAGCATTTATTTGAAATAAAAATCTTTATAAACTTCTTTACTTCAACATTAATGTCTTTACTGCCACTTTTGATCAATTTAATGCATCTTTGTTAAAGTATTAATTAATTATTACTATTATTATTATTTTTTTACAAATGCCAAACTTTTCAACAGTAGTGTACAGTATGTCTAGTAAATTAGTATAGCGATGTTTCAGCTACAGGAAAAAGACCATAATATAGAATTTTTTTTTTTTCTTTCTTTTTTTTTAAACAAAGTCTTAGTAAAAAATGGTGGCAACAACTGCAGTTTTACAATTATGAGATGCAGTAAAATATATTACAAATATATTTTTACATAAATAAAATCAGGTCATATGTAACATTGTAGACATTTTATATTGTGCAAATACAGAGAGAAAAAAAGACTGAGTGTATTATTTACGGCACACAAAAAAATGGGGATTGTGTGCCAATTCATTTGAATATTCTGATGGAATATGACGTCTCGTATCACTCATACTTTAAACCACAAAAAGAGCTGAACACGTATCCAACCAACCAACATGCACGAACAGGAAAGCTGATTCTTGCACAACTAACAGGCGCATTATGTCCTATAGCATTTTTGAAAACACTGCCAAGGTGAATCATGACTGGTTCCAGTTGACAATGCAAACACAAGATACCTACTCAACACCAGTAAAAACATTTCATGCCATTGTGTTTATTTGTGCTTGCTTGCACAATAGCTTAGAGCCTCTGTACATTACAGCAGCGGGCGAGAGGCCTTAGGCAAGAGTGTTACGCGTGAACAGGAACAGACAGTCTTAGGAGCGCAGAGTCGTAACGAGATTAGAATCTGAAAATGCTTGGTGGAGGGAGGTCTTGGCCTCCCCGCCAATCGCATGGCAGGATGGGAATTAGCACGCTCTAGCCAGGGCCCGGAACTAACCAGTAAACTCATCTGGTCAACAGGAAACAGCTAATTAATGAGGTGAAGCAGAGCTGGGACTGGAAGCCTCATTCCCTCACTTCAAGTGTCCGCATCCATCATTTATCATTAAAAATGTCGACCCGGAGTAATTTCTGGCTCTTTGGTCAAATCTGATTCTCATATGGGAAAGAAGTGCCTTTATGGAACGAGAACCGCTTTGTTAGGCTGCTTTCGATTTTATTCACAAAAATATGGTGGTGCAAGAATACAGATTTTCCATGATTCGTTTGAGACACACAGACAGACGCTGAGGTGAACGGCAAGGCACAGAAAGACACAAAGGAGAAAGAAGAAAGCACAGCATGTAGGGGCAGGATATGACACAGTACTGCCAGCGTACCTCGACCCTCCTTTGCTTCTATGGCTGCTGCATTAGCAAGAGCAGCAGGAAGTAGCCCAAAATGAATGGAGAGAGAAGTAATATCAGTGTGATTACATTACACCCCAAGCATGTTAAACCCCACACACCACAGTAATGCAGTAATATTTGTAGTTAAAGAACCCAACAGTAATATAAACAGTGCAAAGAGCAGTTAGTGAGAGAAAAGGCAGTTAGTTCTTTACAATCAGAGTGACTGTTCAGCAGTATTGTTCAGTAGTAGGGCAAAACAGGCTACAAAACGAAATAAATCAGTTTATGTATCACTGAAATACATGTTCAGATGTTATTACATGAATTACAATACTCAAATAATGTGTTGAATATTATAAATACTGACACATAGGAGTCAATGAATTGAACATTGTTTAATTAAACTGAGACTACAGGATTGGACTCAAATTAATTTATAGCGCCATCTTTTGAATTATCACCACTTTCACACAGAGAACCTTAAATGCAGTAGACATTTAATGAAATTAGCTTTAGATCTCATACAATTTCTTTATCATTTCGACATAGACAAGTTGACACATTATGCCTGTGAGCACAATCAAAAATAATGAATTACACTATATTGCTATGTATATATTAAACTTAAAAAAACAAAACAAACAAAAATATAAATGCTGCTTTTTAAATATCTGACATTCTTGACAAAAAGTAGGCCCACGGTTTATTTTTATTTTATTTATAAAATGTGTTAATAACACAAGACTAAACATTTAAATATAAATATTTCAATATTTCAACTTTGAAGTATTTTAATCTTAATATTAATTTTAACAATAAATACAGAGATCTTGTATACAAAATATTATTTATATTAAATATATGTGAATTGATCTCTGATTTGGAGGTTTTCTAGAGGTAAGAAATTCAGGCAGACACAACTATTCAATGCTGTGTCGGCTGAAGTGAGAGCGTGGTAGTCAGAAAACCAAACCATCTCCTAACATATTATTTTCTATATAACATAACTATATGCTTATAGCTGGAAATGTCTTATTGTCCTAAGGTCTTGTAGTAAGATCAGGCTAACCTCTTAGTTTCTTTAATACTCCTCTCTGTTCTGCAGGTCTAGCTGGCTTGATGTCTGACCCATACAGACAATGAAGCCAGCCTCTTAAAGGTCACTGAATTTTCTATATGTACTTGGAATAGTGACATCCACCCACTGTCTCCCTTTGATTGCCCTTTCTCACTCCATCACTGCTCACTTGTACAAAGTTCCCTACGCTACTGGCCTTTAATGACCTTTAGTCCTGGACACCCCGCCAACAGATTCGCCTACAGGTCAATCCAGAGAGTCTTGATGCGGCTCTCATGACAATCAGCCTCTGATTGGCTCTCTGAGTCTCTGTAGCGCAGGTGGCTAAATCACATGGTTTAACATGAGTCTACAAAGGAAGGGCTTTACACAGCACACAGGCAAATAATCAGTGTAAACATTACATTAGTTCATAGGTGGAAGACAGGATATAACAGGTGTTCATAGTGCAGATAAAAGCTCTACTGTGCTGTTTGTATAATTGTGATAATATTGAATCAAATTCAAATTGAATTTGAGACACTATTTTCCAGACAATAAACCACATTTTGAGACCGATATGAGCAAAAGCAAAACAATACAGATTTTCATTTTTGAGAGAAAGTTAATAGTTGTGATGTCCAAATAAGGTCCAAATGCAAATATATATATATATTTGCATTTGGATGGTTTTTGACCCAGACGAATTCATGAGATTTACTCGTTTAAAAGACCAGCAATGTGGATCTGTGCAGCTGGGGGTCTGGGCAGTGATTTTGCAGCTAGTGCCGCAAAGTTGCTAAGAAGTGAATTAAGCAGCTGGATACAGCCCAGGAAAGCTCACGCGATGGAAATGGAGAGCACAGCCCTCACCAGTATGCCACTATGAGCCCTGATGCCTTTCAGCACGAGGAGGTGAGGCAGATCATCATTATCATTAGCATCTCACATGCCAAAGCTTGTTCTAGCTGCTGCATACTGGTACTTTCTGCTTCTGTAAGAGGGTGATGAGAGCAGTGCTGGGTCACATGTGGCGATGATGATGATCCAGTACGGCTTCCGTGGTTGGATGCGAGAGGCCTGCAAACCCACTTTACAAACTTACCATTACAAAACCACAAACATGCTCACTTACCATTCTGTAAGGTCTGCTTGCCTCCAGACAACACTCCTAGAGGTAGTGTTCCGGTTGGGGTGAGCCCTTTGAGGGTCAGTACACTCTCGCTCTCTTCCCTGAGACATAAAACACACACACACACACACACACACACACACACACACACACACACATACACAGTATTAGAGTTGTGTTCAAAGAACCAAATGGAACATAATCAATTAGGTTGTGGTGAGGGAGAAAGAGGAAATATATGGTAATTTGAAAACCAAAGACAAAAGACTTCAAGCTGTCCTCTGTTCCTCCATTATCTATGGCATTGTTCATCTGGAATAATGTGTAATATAATTAGACCGCTACTCCACATGATGACTCACTGACGCCAGCTCATTAATCCTAATGGAGGAAAGGGTGTGAGCGTGTGGTCGGTGTTAAAACAAAACTTCATTGTACATGGAAGGTTTTCCCAGCATTTTACACAATTTTTTTTTTCTTTTTGATAAACTGTAATGATAATTACCAAGCCGCACAGGGAATATATATATACACATGCACACACACACACACACACACACAAACACAAAATTGCTTGCAGACTGACCTGAGAACAGAAAAGACTCTGGCCATTTTCCCAATGGCACGAATCTTATTTCTGATCACTTCCTTACGGACAGCTGGAGTTCCACCTGCACCAACACAAAACCAGCATCAAAACACTGTTAAACCTTATTACCTTTGACCCACAAAAAGTCAAGGAGGGAAGAACCAAAAACGTGGAGACGTTAAGAATCAGACTGACATCCTGAGCAATAACTGACCAACCTGTAAGCCCTGCTCCCCTTAGTTACTGTTGCTAACTCAGACAAACAAACAGAGTCTTACAATGACAGTGTGAGAACCTTGTCCCAGGATGTTTTGGAATTTTGGACACAGAAGGCCCATCCTCTCAGGATACCTGGAATCAGCGTTACAAGTACCCCAGGCACAACATTTTTTAATTTTTTCCATCTTGTAAACACCATCAAACCAATGAAAGCTTTGGATCTTCCAATGTTTCTCTATGGTGCTGAAACTTAAAGCGTCTGAGTCCCGTCCCCATGCAGCTGATACTCAACTGCCATTGGCTCATCTGAGTTTGAGGGGAGGGGCTTACGATAGGTCAACTGTGTTTATTTTGACAGTTATGACAACTGCATTTTAAACCGCATTTGAAACCGTTACTCTAAAAAGTATTATTATTATTTTACGATACAAGTGTGTGTGTGTGTGTGTGTGTGTGTGTGTGTGTGTGTGTGTGTGTGTGTGTGTGTGTGTGTGTGTGTGTGTGTGTGTGTGTGTGTGTGTATATATATATATATATATATATATATATATATATATATATATATATATATAAAATATATATATATATATATATATATATATATAAAAAAAAAAAAATATATATATATATATATATATATATATATATATATAAAAAAAAAAATATATATATATATATATATATGTTGCCATGTCTTTAGTCTTCAGCCACAGTAGCTTGATTTTAATCAGAATGCTGGAAAATGCTATGCAAAAATAAAGACATTGTGACAGAAATATATTACTAATAATAATGATGAGGACAATAATTAATAATAAGTTGCTTTGGATAAAATTTTCTGCAAAATATATTTTGTTACCATTATTTTTTTTGAACAATAATTCAATCATATTTATTATTATTTTAGCTTTTATTAATCAGAAAACTAAATTAAATATTCCAAATATGAGGAAATGCTGACATCACCTTTTTTAAAACTCGCAATCTTGCATTAGTAGATTTGTACAATAACTTTTATTGGTCTAAATGTTAGGAATTACTCATATGAGAAAACAGGGGAGCTTGGAGAGCATTTTGTAAGCCTTGCGTGGGCTTGGGAATATTTGCAGAAGGGTGTCACACCCTTGCTCTAATTATTTAAGCAGATTTGTTTCCGTGTACAATAATTACACAAGGTGAAAACCACAATCCTGCATAGTCTATTCAATACATCTAAAAATACATTAAAATAGAACATAGTTTAGTATTGTGAAATTTTGGAAGAATACTAATAACTAATGCTTTTATATAAGAGTGCACCATCATGCGAATTCTCCTCTCAACAACAGACTAAGCAGGAAGTATCAAGGGACAACATAAGCAGACATCAGACCTCCGGGGAAAGCATCTTAGACAGCCAGAATGACAGTTGGACACTTCTGTGGACCTGCTGTCTACAATGATGATGACCAGACAGACAGATGCACTCACACACACACTCAGGCAAGCACATTCAAGCTGTTCTGCATTCAATTGTCACTGATTGTGAAGCAAGGGCAAATAATAAGCAAATAAAGTGGTTGTCAGCTTACCAAACTTTAAGTAATCTCAATTATATTATACATGCATTTGTGAACAAACTTACCTTCACATAAGTCGTCTCCCTCTGACATGAGTTCATCATCAGAGCAGATGTTTAAGACATTCACCAACATCTCAGTCACTGTAAAAAAAATAAAAAAAATAAAAAAAAATAAAACATTGTTAGATCAGCAATATAAGCTGATATTTTACAAGACATTGTCCGTAGAGTTCTTTATCTAGTGGTCCAATGTTCCTAGAGCTTCTCTTTAAAATTCCATTCGAAGTTCTATAACAAAATATGTGTGCTTTACAGCCATTTACACTTTAAACAAAGCAAAAAAAAAAAAAAGATGGAAAGGCTCAAAAGGTTTAAAATAATTTTGTAAAAGGTGACCTTGAAAACGCTCGCACAAATATGACATTTCAGGTTCGAGTTTTTCTGTATTCTTCCCACTGAGAGGACACAGTCAGCCACCAAAGACACACCATCAACAAGGTCGTTTTTGCCTCTCCTCCACATAACCTGTCAAATACTACAAACCACCTCAGTCTCACATAGGGATGGGTACCGAAACCTGTTATTAAAATGGCCCCGGGGCTAAATTATGAAAGAACGTAGTATCCGTAAGATCTGACGGTATCGGTTCTGCTTTCGGTACTGGAGGGGAAAAAATTTATGTACTATGTATTTTTGCTTAATAATGTTATCGTGCACATTTTCTCTCACCAAACACATGCAAGTGGTGCGACGAGCCCGTTTTTTCAAGCAATCTGTCAAAGCATCTTTCAAAAGTGCATTATGTGCAGACAGAAAAATGCTAAGTTTTCGACTGCCTAACACAACACAAAATAACACAACACAAAGTACCGATAAGAATACCGTTAAAGTACCGGACCGTTAAGCAGTATCGGTAAGAGTAGTAATACCGTTAAAACCTTAATGATACCCATCCCAATTCTCACAGTCCCTAAAAATCACAATCCTGGCTTCAGGTCTGAGTTTGGACACCTACCTTTCTCGCCCACAAAGGGCAGCGACCACGTAAACACATCCATAAAGTTGGGTAACCAGTACGGGTGAGGAGAGCAGTTGAACTGCCTAATGTTCATGACATTGTTTTCATATTTCAATACAGCCGCTGAGGAGGAAAACATGGGGAGAAGTCATGCACAGTCATTTAAACCAACAGAAAACAAAAAAGAAAGGTTCACGAACTGTCTACATTTTTAGACAATTTAGAGTCAGTATATGGCAACAATTACTGCAGAGTTGCAGTGTATATTTTTTCTTTGCACTGCTGGCAATTGTTGCATTATCCTTCAGCAATCCAACAGTCCTACAATAAATATATGATATCAGCGGTCAAAGTCCAACAATAAATATATGATATCAGCGGTCACAGTCCAACAATAAATATATGAAATCAGTAGTTTATCATAAATTATTTACATGTATAAATAAAACTCATTCTTATTAGCTGAGATTACGGGACTGCTAAATTGATTGTGCATTCAATGAGATCACTCATAATGATTTATCAAAGGTGCTACGATTTAAGTTTCCAGAGTAATAATGGCATTGGGGTTTTGAGGGTCTGAGAACAGTTTGAGGTTATGAAAAAAAAAAAAAAAAAAGTTTGCGAAAACCTGAACGAAATATATGGCAAACACACTTAAACATAACATAACATACCTTTGTTGTTATAGACATCTAGGTAATTTGGTGCTGAGAAAATGGTAATTAATGAAGGGAAGCCTGTTGTCTGACTTTTTCTGTACATCCTGTACCTGAAACAGAAACACACACAAACCTCTTAAGATGTATATTAGCTCAGCGTGCCAAAAATGCATCTAGTGTAGATCAATCCAGGAAGTGCTCTCAGTCACTGTTAGATAATCTACTCTTATAATCTGTTGCAGATGGTTTTTTTCTTTAACTGGCAGACACAGATGGATTTAAATTAAATTGGCAAAAGATCAAATTATCACAGAACAACCAAACATTTTCAATCTCACGTTCATGAAACATCATAATCAATACTTACCCTGCGTCCTGTGCTTCATGTGCTCTAATCACTGACAACAGGTTGTTGTTTGTCAGAAAGTCACAGACTGCTGCATAACTGTCAAACAAGAGAAAGACAAACTTCTGAGGGTCTCATAATGACAGGCCACAAGCAAGCTTCCAGCCCTTTAAACATCTCAACCCCTCTTGCTCATACTTAACGGAGCACAGGCCAATGTACTGGATTATTTTCTGAATACGGCTTGTTGGGGTTCTCTTCAAGTCTCAACACAGTGAACTCTCAAACTAACAGACCACCACCTGCACTTTGTTAGCATTCAGCTGGCGTGGCACAAAAAAATGCCAGCTGGACAAGCAAACAGTGAATAAACACACTTATATATATATACACCCAGAACGAAACCAGCTGGGTGACACCGATCAGGTTATTTCCAGGAGTTTCTGCACCGACTCACAGATTCCTGAATGACTCAGTTACACGTTTATGAGGCACGTACAAAGAATCTGGTCGAAGAAAAACGCAAAACAAAAAGGTTTTACAGTAATATTCCATGCATCTTTTTTCCTCAATACAGTAAGGGCTTGAGTTTTATTTTTTATGGTTGTTAAAAAATTAATTAATAAAGTAATTGATTGCTCATGTAAACGTTACATAACTAATAATGGTTTCAAAATAAGCTATCTTCAACCAATGATTTTTCTTTGCATAAATTACAACTATGTATTAATGAAAATATAATTTGCATTACAAACTTCTATTTTGTTTTTATATGAAGATAACTTTTATTATTATTATTATTATTATTATTATTATGCCTTCAATATTTTTCATACTTTTCAATTGTCTTTTATGTATAGAAAAAAAGGGATATACAAAATGTATCATGAAACAGTAATTATCATCAAATGTATTAGGTGTGAACAGAATGTGAGTGATGTTGAATAAATCTGTAATTTTCTCCAAAATCCGGGAGATCTAACCCAGTGAACAAAGCTCAGCTCCAGTACCTGAAGAAATAGGAGCAGCCTCTGACTGAGTTGTGGTTAAAATGCTCTGCCGTCTTCTCACTGCCGTAGTCCTCTCCCGGGTCGGCCCAGATCAAATCACACATAGGCCCAAATGCCGGGGGCTCCTTAAACCTGTCTAACTGCAAAACACAGCAGACAAAGAAAGAAAGAGGCATGAACACATCTTGTTTTCTTATTAAAAAAAAGGCTGGAAGGAAAAGGAGAGAACATAAACAGCTGCTTACTTTCCTGATGTCATCTAAGCAGTTGATTTCTGGTGAGAGGCCACCATGTACACAGAGGAACTGCTGGTTTAGAAGAGCTGCAAGAGGCAAGCAGTCAAAGGCCTCCATACATGCGTCATAAACCCTCTCTGAATACTTGATTTTACCTGTAGGGAAACAAAGTCAGACAAGTATGACTACATTAAGAGTTCAGAGCACAGAAGTCAAGAAAACCCCGGGGAGATCAATTTCTCCTTCCCTCAGCGTATCGCTGAAGAACATATATGATACACTGAGCTGTACAGTTGCTTTTATTTCATTAAATAAATAATACTACATATAATAATAATAGTAATACACAGTTTGAACATGAAGCAATCGATATTACAACATATTACATCGTCCGTTATATGGGCAGTATGGCGATCATCCAGTAATTTTTATCATAGGTTGACCTTGACATTTACACAAGCAATTAATGTAAGGAAAACAGATAATGATCATAGGCTGTTTATGATAGGTGGGACATATCGTCACCATTTTTTGCCATGACGGATTTTGTCCCAACCACTTTATGAAATAACCTAATAAAGGATGTGTCTAAATACATCTAAATTAAAAGTGTGAATATTTGAGTTGAAAGTTCAATTCACTGGTTTTTGATCCAGTACAAAAGCAGAACGATTCAGTTTGATTTCCACACACTATCAAGCACAAACAAATGCATTTTTTCACAATAATCTTGTGCTCACAAAGGCTATTTATCTGAAAGTATAGTAAAAATACAGTAAAACAGGAACACTATGAAATATTTTTACAATTTAAAATAACTGTTGTCTATTTTTATTTATTTGCAAACGTAATTTATTATTGTGACAGCTCAACAAATATTTATTATTTTAATGTTGAAAACAGTTTCTGCTTAATATTTTTGTCTATCTTTTTTTTTTTTCAGAACCGTTTTTCAGATGATGATCATAAAGTTCAAAAGAGCAGTATTTATTTGAAAAAGACATGTTTTGTAAGATCATTAAAGAAAAATTCTAATTCATCCATGCTCCAAATAAAAATTATTTTCTTTAAAAGACAATTTACTGCTCCCAACCTCAGAACAGTACCTGGAATACAAAAAAACAAAAACAAAACAAAACCTTAAAAATTATTCCATTATATTGCTTACAAAAAAAATGTGTGTTATTGATGAATTTATCAAAACAACTCTATGTGCTGCTGTTTAAATGAGTTTTGTACATTTCTCAATTGTATTATTTACAATTCTGTTTTACAATATCAAAGTCAATACAAAGTTTCATTATCAAGACCATGTTAAATTACTTGTGTATAATAATATTCCATGATGTCACATGTAGTCATAACTACACAGTAATAACTACACCTAAAGCGACAAATCCTGCCTGCCAGCAGACACAAAAGAAGCAGGGACTATTCAATTTAATTCAAATGAGCCTAATTAGTGCAATGTGAATCCTTAATTCAGCTGCTGATTAAGCTTATTAATACTTCAGTATCTGGACTGAATAAGTCTCATTAGTCTTGTCTTCTGGTTTCCACTAAATACAGCTGGGTTATTCAACAAACCATATTAAACATTCGCTCTTCGAACGAGGTCACATGGAGAGCACTTGGGCTTCCACTGAACATTCAGCCATGAAACCACCTCCATCTTTGTTATGCAGAGCACAATACCAATGCTATTATGAGCTTAAGAGCAAACAGTGCTCATTTCAAGCACAACAGATTGGAGTGGTACCACTTAAATCAGGGATTTAATCAGACCTTCAAAAGAACCTTCATTTTAATTTAATCGGGATTTTACCAAGAAGCATAAGTATAAAACAATCTAGCATAATATAATATGAACTGCTATTATATTAACAATGATTAAAAAAAAAAAAGTCTGGTATAATCTTGCAAAAAACAAAAACAAACAAACATTGAATGTGCTTCTGGTAGCAGTTGCAAGTAATCTATTAATGAAATCAAATTTAAATTATTGTTTTGATAATCTTAAAATATAATGTATTAATAACCGTGTGCTTAAGGGGTGGCATGGTCTGCCGAACAGTTTTTCAGCGAAACATGCCACCCCTGGTGTGCTTTGCAAAACTTCATTTTAAAATGTAATGCATTTTAAATGTACTTAAATATGACATCCAAGTTTAGAACAGATATTAAAGAACACTAAAAGTATACCACAAATGCTTCTCAAAACACTGAACACTTGAAAAAATAAATAAATAAAAACAATAGAAGCAATCATGAAATTACAAAGAAATTTAAGTGGGTCAGAATAAGCACTCTAAAGCACTCTCACTCTGCATGTGAAAGCATTAAAGCATTCAAGTTTGCACTTCAGTATTCTTTTATAACAGGACCCCAGACAAACAAAATAGATAAAAGGAACCCGATTATTTTTTAAGTGCCACAAAATAAACATGTTTTATTTACTTTTTTATCACTTTAACATTTCATACTGTCATGCGTTTATGCCTCATCTTTTCTAGTCTTTATCGGCATTTTAACCCATCTTGTAGATGCCCTGGGAACTAAGGTTCACGTAAAGTGGGAACTAAACGTCTTTTCCAACATGAGAACAATATACAATCACAAAGAATGGTGTATTGTACAAAATCTGTGCCAATATCACGGACCATTACTAAATCAGCATCACTTGGCCATTGAGTGTAGTTTGAGCTCAACACATCCAGTCCGTTTTCCTTCATTAGTAACATGCAATTATATAGTAGGTGTTAAATCTTATCTTTAGCTTCTTGCATTCTTTCTTACGTCGACAACAGGTTAAAGTACAAATATACCGTGCATAAATTTAGCAGATGCTCCCATTTATAGTTATTTCTAGATGAGCTTATGGTCCTGGAACGGCGAATGGTTATTCTGAGGTAAATGGTTTGTGGCATTGTTTACAAGTTTTACTCATTTTCTGAAGTTTAAAACACTTAATGATCGATTACATGAGACATTTCAGTAAGCTGTACTGCAGGCTAACTTATAATATATAATTTGATGTCCATTCAGCTTTATTTTGTGCTATAGTCGTAAAGAGAAAAAACGACAGGTTTATGTGCCGCTTGAACTGATACTTTGCTTATTAAAAGGTAAAAGAGCACAAAGCTTATAGTGATTTTTTTTGATGGCATGTGTGGTACAAATAATATAAAGTTCATGCATTAACAGATCACATCATATAAACTAAACATTTTGATAACAAGAAGCCATATTAGTATCGATTATAAATGAGAACTCTTAATGATATTGCTAATATCTACACAGCTGATATCTTTACCTGTTGTAGTTTGTTCAAGTTGTGCACTGCACAATCTGTGACTAAGACCATGTATTTAACCAAATACAAACCTATAAACTAAACACTATGTCACACTAGTTAATGGTAGCACACTGGCTATATATTCCAGGTGACAAGCTGTTCAAAATGAAATAAAAAAAGTGGCTGCCGCTGCTATGACAAAATGTAAGGGCATGAATACTTCAGGTGTCAACAGCTGAAAATAAGTCCAGGTTGGTCATGTGATCTCATAACAGTGGCTTTAGGAGTCCTGTCATAACCTCCTGGCAGATGGGTTCTGGGCTCAGCAGATGCAAACCTGGTTCTACTACATCACATGAGAGAGAAGAAATTCTTTATGTAGGAGTATTCTTTCAGATAACAAATACGTCTTTGCGAGCAACTGCAGCGTAAATAAATCCAAGCCTGAAAAGAAGCAAAACAGCTTCTTGTGCCTCCATTCGAGATCCTGGCTGGTCATGCTGCATTGAATTAAGGCTTTAAATAAATTATTGTAAAAGAATGCTAATGAGAGGCTTCACAATGAAAAGACATTACCTCTCCTGATTTATGAGAGATTAATGCTGCATGTAGTGTACAGCGGATCATCGGGTCTGTCTCTTTGTGAGCCAGATGAGCCCCAGCCACTTCACTATGCAGCATACTAATAACGCACACCTGGACACTTTCTGGCAGCAGACATGGTGCTCTACAAACCTAACTCTAATAGAGCCGTCTGCTGGCCCGTTTTCTCAGAGGGACAAAGTGCTGTTTGCAGAAAACAGAGCACGTAAAGCCCGTAAAACAAAGACAGGACCTCTTTATGAACTGCCTTTCACAGAAGTGGGAATATTCATTTGGTCTTTAAAAACGTTGCTCTAGATCTTAGGGAGAGTAGAGACCAATTTCAGACAGTAAGGTCCTAAAAGTGTCTAATTTTCCCAAACCATTGACATCCACTGAAAATATGTGGACAGATTTTTTATTTTTATTTTATTGGCTGAATTTAAATAAAGCTGAAATAAAATATTAGATTAGATACAATTGTAAAATAATAATGGAAACTAAATTTATTAAAATAATACAATAAGGAATATTAAAGTATTACTAAAACCACAAAGCCCGTGATTTAATTACATAAACATAAATGTGTTCTGCGAACACAACATGAGCCAATCTTCCAAAACATGAAGTGCTTATAAACAAAAAAGAAGCAAAACAAAACCAAAAATGTTTAACATTTGAAAATAAAGAAATCGAGACTATACATCTTAGTATTGTAATTTCTTAAAAAAAAAATTGCAGTAAAGCCAATAATATTTATTTTGTTTCAAATATTTATTTTAGTAATAATAATATTTATAATACAAATAATGATAATTATAATTATTATTTATGATATTTAAAATCACAAAACCTGTGGGCAAATTATGCCGCCCTACAAACAAGCATAGCAAACCTGGAATTTGTAAACTGCATTTTAAATTGCAATTTTTTATTCAGAATTTTTTTATCTTCTTGGAAGATTGCTAAATTCAATCCAAAACTGTCAGCAATGGCGCCACCAGGCAGTGACCATATTGTGTGATTCTGGCATGCTGGGAAATTGAAACAGTAAATATGTTCCAGCCAAACTTGATGTAATAATACATTTCACAGCGTGAGCAGCTGCCTTGTGTAGTTTTAACCCACATTAAGTGAAAAATAACTATTCAAATCATTTAATCAACTATTGCTATTTTGCTGAAGTGGTTCTCTCAAGCATCAAGATAAATGAGACCATACAGGCCCTCCAACTCCAACAAAACTGATGTGATGTCAGCCATAGGCAAAGCAGTAAACAGAAGTTACAGTCATCACGAGCAGCTGGCCCAGTATACAAATCTGCTGCAGTTATATCAAGCAAATATGCTTTAAGAAACACTGCAGTACGGAGTCCACTCTAATAAAGCAAATCAATTTTGACCGCTTAACTGCTGGAGTAATTTTATACTGTTTGCACAGTAAACAAAAGTGCTAGCTGGTGACAGCTGGCTGAAAATGCAGCTTTCCAGACATCAAAGAAGCCTAAGGCTAAGGCTAGGCAACACATCACTTAGCTCTCAGCACCACTAGATGCTTCATTCCCACAGCACTCACATTCCTGTTTGAAGGTGAAGTATTCTGTGAGGTGCCGACACTCATGGTTGCCTCTGAGGAGGAAGAGGGTGTTGGGGTGGTTGATCTTCAGAGTCCACAGGAACAGCACACACTACAGAAACACAGAGAGAGAGACAGTTATAATCCTTAAGATACTTGATTATTAATGTCAGTTGCCACAGCTATGAGAGGAAAATGAAGACCGGTCTTTTACATCAACAAACTATGGAAAACATCCCATTTAAATGAAATAAAAACAGATACATGAAAATATCGATTCTATACAATCTTTCATTTTCTTTATTTGATAAAAAAAATAATAATAATAATAATAATGTTTCCCCAAGAGAAAACAAAAAAAAAATGTTTATTAGTGTAATTTCTGAGTAAAAATTATATATCCTAATTATCCTTATATAATATATAGCAAAACACTTTAAGAAATTTACATTCATGCATTTAGCAGACACTTTTATCCAGAGATACTTAGTGTATTCAGGCTACACATTTTTTTAATTAGCATGTGTTCCCCCTGGGAATTAAACCCACAACCTTTTGTGCTGCTAATGTAATGATCTAAAACTGAGCCACAGGAAGCAGAAAAAAATAATCAGATGTAATTCTTGTAAATCTTCCTTTATTGTAGAAGAAAGGCACTTTTTCTATTGCATATTAAGGTAATCTGACTGTTTTCAATGCCCAAAGGCAAGATTATAGCACAATCACTGTCCTTTCAATGTTTGGTGCTCAACAGATGGCCAACTGGGTGCACGAGGGACTGCGTAATTGGGAGTGAGTGGTCACATGGTAATTATTCCAAATGACACATTATTCTAAACAACAGGTTTGTTTGGTTCATTTACACATCTAAAATTCACACTAAAGTATAGAACGTGCTTGGCAGCAAACAACAAAAAAACCTTGGCAATACACTCATCGTTTAAGTGAGATGCCTGATCGTCTAAGTACAGTACAGAGTACATGCACACACTCTTTTCAGCCTCATTAAAATCTATTTATCTTAATCCCCCCACCCCCTTCCTTTTCATTTGCATGCAAAATCCCAGACACCACTCAATGTGGGGAGAACAGGACACCAAGGTAACCAAGGACGACAGGTGTGCATTTAAATGACATGTGAAATAATAGACACGGAGGAGGGTGCGAGCGGGAGGTGGGATGCAACAGTGCCGAGAGCTGGAACCAGAGCCTACGCAAGAGGAATAATGTGCTGAAAATTGCAGGTAATAGTGGCTATGAGAAGAGGACCTGAACAAAGGCTATCATTGCTGAATAGCAGATAACATTTTTTGCTATGTCATTTCAAATGAGAGGAATTCTCAGAATTCTGAGACTTTCAGTTCCTGAATAAATTCTGAGGGGGGTTTTACACCTGGATAGATCGATTGCTTTGTTTCGAAACCGGGGGTTAAATCGCTACAATGTTGCAATTTCATCTTGGTTCCATTCACATTCACAAGGCCATATTTACAAAAACAGACCAAACTTTGTTAATACAAGTCACATGCGAGTGAACTCTCCTTTGATTGTTCAGAGTGCATCTTTTTATTTTCCGGGATTCCAGAAGTGTTCACGGGATTATTGTGGCTTTTTTGGTCACTGTTGTTATATTAGTTCATTATTTTGAGCAGGAGTCAAAACTTAGGCGAAACAGCTTAAAGGTCCCATGACATGGATTATTTCCTTTTCTTTAAATGCTTTTTAATGTTTCCTTAGGTGTACTTATATTGTTAGTATGATTTTTGCATTTAAAATTTAGAAATAAAAAGCATTTTTAGATCCTGACATTAGCCCTCTGGCTTGAATGCTCTGTTTGAAGGGGCGTGTCTGCTGTGAGACTCCGAGTAAACCACAACTGTTGTGATTGGCTGACATCTTTGCATACAAAATGCGTTCATGTGGAACCCCTCTCAAATTATATATATATTTTTTTTTATTTATTTATTTATTTTTACTATTACAGCTGTCGAGATTAACGAAATCGTGGAAGTGTTGATTATATAATTATTTTTTCGATCTTTTCCCATCACATGAAAGGCTGCAGTGATGAGCACTGAGTAGACAGAGTCTGTTTATCACATGGATGCAGTGATCTCGTCAATATTGCAACACGTTATCTCACAAAATGCTTTCACCACAGCTAACAGCAAACACATGAATACAGTAAGAGCTCCGTTGTGCAGCATAACGGCGTCATTCATTGCAACGGCAGTTTGGGCAAGTGTGCAGATATACTCGCGATGTGTAACAGCTCCGGAAAAAAGCAAGCGTTCTTTGATCGCTCTCTGTAGTTAAATCACAATTTAAATAACAGATTTGTTTCATGCTACTAAGAGAAACAACGTGAAGTTGATTGTTTAGTCACTGGCTTGATTCACTGATGCATAAACAGTATTAAACGATTTAGAAAGAAAGTCTGTGTGAACTTGAATGATTTAGCTACCCATCAGAAATCACTGATCACAGATCAGGCATTAATGAACACTGTTACTCACTGTTTGTGCCGGTGCTGTCGAATCCATATCATAAAAGTCTGTAACGCCTGTGCTGACATTGCGACTGAATTATATGTAAATATTTGGGCGGGCAAAGCAGAGAAAGGGGAGGTAACAATTCTCGTTGCAACGTCACAACGAGGAGATTCAAGATCAGCCTGATTGAGCTTCCATTTTCTCAAAGGCAGAGAAAGATAGAACAATCTCAATTTACACCGATTCAAATTTCTAGAAACTTGGGGACCATATACAGGCTAGGGGAACTCATATTAATCTTAAAAAACCTCAGAAAGTGAAATTTTCATGTCATAGGACCTTTAATGTACCTATTGCGGGGAAGGAAGAGCAATTAGAATGCTGTTTGGCAATGTGTTCACCTGACCAAAATTCAAATAAACATTACACTTCTTCCCGGCACCAAGATAGCCCACAGTTCATTTTGGGAGCCATTAGCAAATACAATTCCTGCTGCTTCGCTCAACTTTACATAATTACCCATCATACATTATCATACAGGCTGGTTCATTGGTCCGCTGGGTTGGACTGCTTTCACACTTAGAGGGATAGTTCACCCAAAAATCTAAATTATGTCATTAATAACATTAATCTTCGGAACACAGTTTAAGGTATTTTAATTTAGTCTGAGAGCTCTAAGTCCCTCCATTGAAACGGTGTGTACGGTCTACTGTCCATGTCCAGAAAGGTAAGAAAAACATGATCAAAGTAGTCCATGTAACAACAGAGGGTCAGTTAGAATTTTTTGAAGCATCGAAAATACATTTTGGTTCAAAAACAGCAAAAACTATGACTTTATTCATCATTGTCTTCTCTTCCGTGTCTGTTGTGAGAGAGTTCAAAAAAAGGGGTCTGTCATATACCGTTCGCGAATGAATCATTCGATGTAACCGGATCTTTTTGAACCAGTTCACCAAATCGAACTGAATCGTTTTAAACTGTTCGCGTCTCCAATACGTATTAATCCACAAATGACTTAAGCTGTTAACTTTTTTAATGTGGCTGACACTCCCATGGAGTTAAAACAAACCAATATCCCGGAGTAATTCATGTACTCAAACAGTACACTGACTGAACTGCTGTGAAGAGAGAACTGAAGATAAACACCTAGCCGAGCCAGATAACCCTTTAAAGCTAAATGCTACAGAGTTAGTTTGCAATCGGGACGAGCATCGGGATTGTTTTGGTGCGGATCCGAGTGCAATTGTCGTGTTCACATATTCCTTAACAAACTAAACCAAGGGAGAAAACGCACCAGGTTCTGAAACAGAGGCTCAGGTGTGAAAACACCCTTATTCAATAGAGCTCCAGTGTGTTAATGTTGTGTATTAAGACAATTCAGACTTTAAACAACCTGAATAGAAACAGTTTTCTATTTTCATATATTTAATATATTTAATAGCTAAATTGCAAAAAATGTTACAGTTTTTACTGTATTTTAGATTTAACCATTTTTAAAAAACCTTATCGACCCATATTTTGAATGTTACTACACACATTACACATACACACACACACACACACACAGACACAGTAGGGGTGCTCCGATCACGATCGGCCAATCGTTATGCGCATCTCGTCAGTAAAGCCGGTTCTCTAATCAGCGGTTAATTCCATCAGGTGCGTGATTTCACATAGAGCAGCTGTTACTACACAGAGCCATTGTTAATAGACAAAATGCGCAAATCCACTTCATTTTCAGCGTTTATTGGCGTGTCTTCTCAGTTAACAACGGCTCTTAAATTTGTTAATGAAAATAAATAACTGCATGCAAGTCACTGCATGAATGACCCTTAATGTCCAACTAATAAACTCCTCCCAGGATCAAAGTGTGAGTGGTCAGTGACATCAGTCATGTCAGCAGAGACTCGCAACAAGCGAAGTGTTCCACGCTTTAATGCTCTATGACTCATCTCTTTTGAAAGGGTACAGTGTCTGGCAAGTTATCAAATAGCTCCAGTCAGACAACTCCTCTAGTGACACATCCAAATGAGACAGACTGAGAAAGAGAGGTCATTTACCATACAGCTTAACAAGGTCTCGGATACCTCTGTTCTCCATAATTAAGCATCCACAGCTCCTGCAATTTCATGTTTTCTCTTTTAAGAGTAACATTTAGTGAACTTGCAGAGCCTACATTTACCAAAACCAACCAATCACATGAAAAGTAGCAGCTTGAGTAAACTGGGAGATTCAAAATGGACCGTTTCACATTATGCAATGCAAATTTTTTTGGTTAGTTAATCAGAATATTACTTTATTATTATTATTATTATTATTATTATTATTATTATTATTATTATATAACAACAATATCATATGCACACATATAAAGATAAATCCCCAGCTGCCACACTCCTTCACTTCAACTCAATAGGGCTGGGAAATGATTTGATGATCCAGAGGTATTAGGAATCATTCATCGCACCCAAAGACAAACTGCAGTGCTTAACAACTATAGGACAGCAAGAGCTAAATAAACGTATCACTGCATCTAAACAAACAGCATGCCTGCTAGATCCTGTACCCACTAAATTACTGAAAGAGTTGTTTCCTTCAGCAGTTTCACTTACTGTGTTTTACCGTGGTAAATACATGCTCAAGTCGCTTTTGTTCTTGCGTTTGACTATCGCAGGACTCTCCAGTTTTGGTTTGCTATATAGTAAGGTGTGGCCAAAGCCTTAATTTGTTGTAGTCCCTACCGGCCATTTTTGTAGGAATTTTCCAGAATTTTAAAAGACAGATATCTCTGTTTGCACTGAACTTTCAGCTCTGTAACTTTGCGGGCAAAGGAGTCTCACATAAACGTAGCAAAACATATAACAAAAATTTTTGAATGAATCTTTTTGAACACTTTTTTTTTTTTTTGAACACTTATTGTCACTTGCTTCTTGCCTGAATGAATCAGCTGTTTGAACAAATCGACTGAATTAATGATTCAGTGACAAAGACAGTGACTTGTCGCAACCCATTTAAATAATTCAATCTCTATATTCATACATTTATTTAAAATATAGGTCAACTCTGTTCCTGGGGACCCACTGGCCTGCAAAGTTTATTTCCAACCTGCTTCAGCACATCTGGCCTGGGACTTTTCAAGTGATCTTGACGACCTTGACTTGAACTCTGCAGGACAGTAGGTCCCCAGGAGTAGGGTTGAAGACCTATGATTATGATAAAACATTCATCACATAACATTGTTATTATGAATTTAAATGCTTTCATGACACCTCTAAGCCTCATTAAACAGTCTGTAGATATACCTAAATACCACTTTTGTGTTCTTCTGTGCCACCTCTGTAGCGCAAAGAAATTGTTTTTTATACTGATTTCATTTATTTGGTACCTTATGCTTCCTGATTGTGTCTTATTATACTAATTGAAAGTATTGCTATAATTAAAAGCAAAAGAAAATGTTCTAATTATAACTACACAGGGTGCCTTTGATATTGATACCTAAAAAGTATATGGTTTAGAGCAAACATGAAATAAGTTTAATGTTATAGATTATAAAGGTTTTTAATCATGAAATTAATCTGAAAGGTCGTCTAAAAGTTACCCCAACTTAGAGCTCCCCCAGTGATTTTTGGCCATTTCCACCACTGACAATAACCATAGTTTACAAACACAAATTTGTTCTAGATGTCCAAAGTATATAAAAAGAATAAACCATGCTCAGCTGTTCACAAGGGAACATTTTAAGCTCTGGACTACACAATAGACATAATATGTGTTTATAATAAATACTGAATACTAAGTAAGCCTTCATATCATGAAGCCACAGTGTGAAGTGAACATATTTCTCCAATCTTTAAAAATAGAAAAATAATCGAAAACAACACTAAAGAATTGACTCCAGGGTTAATGCTAGAACCAGGAATCAAGGAGTCGATTAAAAAATATGGAATCGAACAGCCCTACAACTCAGCTTTTTCCCTTGATCTGCTCAATGTTACAAAGGCAAAGCAAATCATAATACCTCATCCTTTCTGACCAGCCACTGTAACTATGGTAAAGATGACAGTTTCCCCAAAGAAAAGTCTAGAAACTACACGACTAAATGCAATTGTTGACCAGCAAATCTTTACTGGAGATATTATGGTATAATCTGTTTTACCTCTCTTTTGTGCTTATGTGTGGCAGTTGATGCACTGTTGGTAATGTGGCAGTGTAGCCAGTGATAATGCCTTAACAGATGGTTCAGAGAAGATGTCAGATTCTCAGCCAAGTAAGAATGAACCCAGCCTTGCATTCAAATACATATCCCCATTGGAACTATCACAAACAGTGAAAAAATATAATACTTAAGTATTAGGAAAAACACTGGTGTTAGGGTAAGGATATTGTTAAACTGTGCATAGACTGAACAAAAATAATACTCTTACTTAGCGGCCTAGATAGAATATGCACTGATACACTAGCTTTCAAAAGTTTGAGGTCAGTAAGTGTTTTTTTTTTTTTTTAAGAAATTATTCAGCAATGACACATGAAATCAAAAGTGATCGTAAAGGCATTTATTTAATAAGGTTACAAAGGATTTTTATTTTGAATCAATGCTGCTCGTTTTTAACTTTGTTCATCAAGCAATCGTGACAAAAACTCATCACAGTTTCAACAAAAATATTAAAGGTGCACTAAGCGATTTTTGAAAAACACTTTCGACTAGTGTCGGACCAAGCCCCAAAACAAACTCGCAGCCAATCAGCAGTAAGCGGTGTGTCTAGAAATGATAAGGAGAAGAGAGAGCTCAGTGAGTGCACAGGACAGATATTAGCAGATTGACTAAGATAGCGAGAGATGGCAGATTAAAAAAAAAAAAAAAAAAAAAAAAAAAAAAAGAGGAACAAAACATTTAAAAGAAGGGTTACGATCAGGCAAGAGGTAGGACCCATATAAATACTGGAGCAGCTTCAGGTGGTTGAAAGGACTCAAGGAGCAGGAAGACCTGGATTTGGATGCAGATGTTGCTTTGTTTATTCTTTGTAGGTGAGTTATGATGATTTATTATATTCAAATATTCTGTGTTGGCTTTTGCTTGAATATGCTTGGCTGGCAGGCATAGGAAATTCAGCCATTGTCGCTGCCAGGGTTGTGAATGTGGGGCGGAGTTATCATAAAGGGGCGAGGTCCTGTTGGGGTATGGGCATGTTTGTTTTGGTGCTTTCAAATATCAACATCTTTTTAAGCAACACAACTGTTGTCAATTTTGATGATAATAATAAGAAATGTTTCTTGAGCACCAAATCAAATTTTTACTGTATTTTTGAGCAAACAAATGCAGCCTTGGTGAGCATAAGAGATTTCTTTCAAAATCATTCAAAAAGCTTTTCAATGGCAGTATATTGGCAAGAAAAAAGAAAAAAATGTGTTTAAAGCTGTGGGTACTACACACTTAGGCGCTTAGAGGCTAAATACATCAACATATTAGCCTAAATATTAAAAAATAAACAAATAATTGGACTGTGGACATGTAGAAATCTTTAAATAACAGGGTTTCAGTGTCCAGAGGGAATCTGTGAAGCGAATTTCTGCAGGTGCAGATTCCATGTGGGCCTCTTATTGTAGATCTTTTAAGAACACGCACTCACCTCAATACTGAAGTATCCTCTGTCCACATAATCGCCCAAAAAGAGATAGCGCGTGTTGTCGGGGGAGCCACCAACTTCAAAGAGCTTCATGAGGTCGAAGAACTGTCCGTGAACATCACCACATACTACAGGAAAAAGGGAAGCACAACAAAAGCATAACATGATACATCACTTTCAGTGAGTGATACTCAATGCCTGCCTCAGACTGAAATCAATGGCAACTGTAAGCAAAGTGAAACGATAAAAGGTTTTTTGTATCACGTCATATTAAAAGCAAATGCCATGGAGATAATGGACTGGACGGAGACCAAACACTTCACTTAAATCCATCCTACCTGCATCATCTAGCCAGCAACGGCCACATGTACAAGCCTACACTGTCACTTAGCAACACCGACACTATATCTGAAAATACAGAGGCTGGATCCATTTATAAAACAGGCTGTATCTAGAGCCAGAGGGGTTTGTGGCATCTATTCATTTGTTTTCAAATGCAGCAATATCTGTAGAGGACAGATGAGCTCTAATTTATCAGCATCATTAAATACTGTGACATGACACACACAACATCTCGAAGAATTAAACCTTGAAGCACAACATCTTCATCAAATAATTGAGTACGTTTAACAGGCTCTGTTTGTCACTGATAAGACCCATCTGAATTTTAGATTACCCAGATGCGATGCAGATTCTTGCGTATAATCAGTAAATTCCCATTATACGATTTCCTGTCACTCTCTTCTATCTATCTGTCAAATAAAAGACGCAAAAGCTAACTAATTTACTATTATGCAATTTCTCATAAACCAGAGTGACCAGATTGGTCAGATATAGATATATATATATATATATATATATATATATATATATATATATATATATATATATATATATATATATATATATATATAGAAATGTTTTGTAGTAATACTACTACAATTATAGGAGATATCACAAATTATTTTCAAGTAAATTTAAAACTAAAGCAAAACTAAAGCTAGAGGTGAATTTAGGCAATACAAATTTACAGTAAAGTAACTAGTACTGTCAAATCGATTAATAGCATCCAAAATAAAAGTTTGTGTTATTTACATAATATATATATATATATATATGTGTTTGTGTGTACTGTGTATATTTAAATACACATACACATACATGTATATATTTAAGAAATATAAGTTTATTCTATATAAAATAAATGCACATTATACATACTGTAATATAATATTATACAGGTTTATTATACGTAAATAATATATATTACATATATTTCTTAAATAGGCACATATACACCGTACACGCAGACATATTATGTAAACACACACTTTTATTCCGGATGCAAATAATCGATTTGACAACACTAGAAAAAAACTGAAATTCATTTTAAGATCTGTTAAAATTACATTTAACAGTGTTCTTATATCAGTAGTGTTTTTAAAAAAGTTAACTTTAGATGACAACAAAAGTAAATAGGGGGAATGAGCATGCACAACTAAATATCTTATATTGCCCAACTGATAGAAAACCAATCGATCAATTAAAAATCTATTTAAAAGCTGCAACCCTTAAATCATTCATCCTTAATTTTTAATAGTAAAGTTGAATGTAAAAAGTAAAGTGGCAGGTGCACTCAAAACCAAACATAATATGAAAGTCTTCCTTTAGAGTTTTTGCACATCCCTCTAAGAGTCCACTGAAGAATCACTGACCACATTCTGCTGCAGAATCCTAGACTGTTTCCTGTGTTGCGCTCCACTGATCTGCAGACAGTATCTCCAAATAAGTTTGCCACAGCTGATTCTCCACAGTGACTGTTTGTAACACTAAATCAGGTATTCTCTGCAAAGAACTCAACAGCAATGCCAATATAGTGTGCCTGATGAAAACTCTTCACAGATGGAGTACGGGCCTACTTGAAAGTTACTTATCAACCAAACCAATCGTTTTATGATTTATTATTTTATTGTTGGCTAAAGGTTCACACACTGATGCCAATGAAGTGTAATAAATGAATATCTGAAATGTTGCATGAAGTTTCCAAGAGGAAAAACACCTTCTTTTTTGGAGCATTTTTTCTTAGGAATCTTAGCAAAACAAAACCAAAGTCAGAACAAAATGCATTTTATAGGGGTGTTCCGATCACGATCGGCTGATCGTTATGCGCATCTCGTCAGTAAAGCCGGTTTTCTAATCAGCGGTTAATTCCATCAGGTGCGTGATTTCACATAGAGCAGCTGTTACTACACAGAGCCGTTGTTAATAGAGAAGATGCGCAAATCACGTTAATTTTCAGCGTTTATTGGCACATCTTCTCAGTTAACAACGGCTCTGCGTAGTAACAGCAGCTTACCGCCCTACTAAAGATGCTCTTGCTTTCTTACCAGTGATTGGTGCCTCCACCTCTAGCATGCACTTCTCCTGCCTAAGGATGTTGGCACCCTCGTTTATGATGCGCAGTGCAACGTCCTCCTCCACTCGTCCCTCTTTGATCAAATGGTTCTTCAGTATCTCAGCATTGGGTTTACCATCCACAAATAGGTCCTTCACTGTCAGCCGCTGGTGAGGGGGCAGTGGGACTGCTGTAGGTACAATAAGAGCAAAATATCAGTTGACAATATGTGTCATTTTTACAAAATTAACAAGGCAACTGCAAGTATGGAAAACAAGCTTCAGTCATAGTGCAAAAGCCCACTACGAGTGATAAAGAGCCAATATAAAAGAGTTAAGGTTAATAAAAGGTAATTTAATTATTCAAACGATATTAATAAATCACTTTTTAAATGGAGAGATTAATAGGCATACACCCCATTTAACAAGTTCGGGGTAGGGTTGGGTATCAACTGGGTTTTATATGATACTGGTGCCTAAACTGATACTTCTATAAAAATAAATAAATAAATAAAATCCTAAAGAGGATAACATTAAAGAACATTAAAAAGATTTAAAATAAATCCATAGCTTTCACACACTCCTTGGATGCTCTCATTTCCCGAGTTGTGCTTCCCTTACTCTAAAGCCCCGGTAAATACACAGGTAAAGTGTTCCGGCAATTGTTCCCGGGTCGCTAGGTTTTGCACTTTCACACTGCCAGTGATTACCCGGGATATGTGTGTGCTTTCACACATAACCCGTAAAGATCCCGTAACGACACGTGACATCAGGGCGTGACATGTAATGTAAAACGTTAGGAACGTTATACTTTCACTGAAGCAAGCGAATGATCTCGGCGTCAGCGCGGAAATTGAGGAACAAACTGATCTCTGCTTCATTAGAGTTTGCACATATTTTTTCGTCGCGAACGTTGATCTTCCTTCAAAACAGCCGGTAAAAGAGTCGCGCAATAACACGCGTCATCACTTCGACACGGCATTAGATCTGGCTTTTGTTCACACAGCACTTGTCCCGGGTTGAACCCGGCAATGTTACTAGGTCCCCGACCTGGGTTCAATGCCAGAATCAATCCCAGGACATGGTTGCATTCACACAGAAGGCAACCCGGCAATGTTCCGGCAATATGCCGGGTCGGGCGTGCAGTGTGAAAGGGGCTTAAGGCTAATAAATGTAGTTCGCGATTTGGGTCATTGTTTAATACAAAACCACACATAATGTTTCTACTGTATCTCTGTCAATAACTCTGATATTTAGTTAAAATAAGTGTTGTCTGTCCCTGTCTTTAATCAGTTCTGTGAATGACTGTATGCTCATTCTGTATAAAGTAGCAACAATGTCGTTTGTAAAGTACAGTCTTAGGCACATTGGTATTTTCACCCCAGAAAATGGTTTTAACTTCCTTCCATTACTGTCCATTACTCTCCATTAATTCATCACACTTGCATGTATATC
Source organism: Carassius auratus (assembly GCF_003368295.1). Taxonomy (NCBI): domain Eukaryota; kingdom Metazoa; phylum Chordata; class Actinopteri; order Cypriniformes; family Cyprinidae; genus Carassius; species Carassius auratus. Next base: position 131,035 of record NW_020523466.1, read on the forward strand.
ACAATACAAAAACAATCTGTCGTTTTATTGCGACTAACTGCATTTTAAAACATAGTATTACATTTTTATTAATTTATAAAAAATAAAAAAACTTTACAAGTTATACAAAACGGTACATTATTAGCCATTTAGAAGTTATTAGTCATAACAAGAAAGTAATAATAAGTTATTTCCTAAAACCACTGCACATGTTTGTTGATGAAAAAAAATATGATTCTTGACTCTTGAGACTAATGACTCTTGCTCCAAAGGATGCACCTTTAAGGGAGGGGGAGGACTTAGTGTATTTCATATCTGCTCTTTATTAGTTTGACCTGCTCTCTGGAGCATCATGACATTTGCTGCTGCTGGGGCTAATAAGACAAGTTATGGTATCATGAGGATTCTATTGATTCAGCTCTCAGGTTTAACCTTCACAGACGTGAGAGGATCCTGAGATGTCTCGCAGTAATCCCTCACCTGTGCTGAACTGCCAGGTAATCTAACTTCACCAAATCCCTCAGCAAAAGTGCAGAAGTTGTCATAGAGAAGGGCTGTGGCTCAAGATGTGTTCAATAATGAGAATTCTGGATGATTCAAGGTTCCTTAGAAGCTTAAGAACTTCTAGATGATGTATACAGAAGTTTTTAGAAATCAATAGCAGAGATTTAATCAAGAGTACAGCATGCTGCTAATATCTGTCTTTTCTGTCTCTGTTCCCTCTGAAGAGTTAATTACTGAATGAAGTGAGGAATGTGTTTCTAGTTCTCAAACACCATGAAGAGAAAACAGGAAGCTGTGTGAACAGCCAGGGTCACTGGCACAGTCTTTCCCCCCAAGTCTGTCACAAAAGCTACGGTTGATGCTGCTGGTTCCACCGCGACCTCATTTGCATGCAACTGTCATAGTGTATTTTGGCTGCTCAGCCTCCGGCTCCAAATGTCTGCTTGATCGATAGCCAGTGAGAGCCCATATGTTTCAAAAGAAGTCAGAGCTAAACTTAATTTTATGGAAAGTGGGTTTTAAAACTGTGGTGTGACTGGTGACGCTGAAGGATATGTAACTTAAGACATCTGCAAAGCATTCAGAGGGAACAAGTAGCTGTCTGGCGGAAGCGCAAGGTGCACCGAGTCAGACTTTGACAACGCTCCCATTAATCTGGCGGTTCTATTAAACGTGCCCGGAATGCCAGAGCAAATATCTGAGCCCTCAACCATTAGGATTTCAAATCAAGCCACTGGATCCCACAACCAATCAGTAGCGTATCTGTATGACACTGAAATGTCTCATTAAAACAGATGTCGTGGTTTCAAACTTTTCCTGTTCACAGACGAAAATTCCCAGCATTCTAAAACCGTTTTGAAGGATCTCTTCATATGGCCACAGTTCAGCCTCTATCTCTATTATGTGGCCACCAAGTGGCAACTTTCCAGTCTTTCTCTTGAAACCAACATGGAAGTGACTTAGGCTGCAATTCATTGACTGGCCCCAAAAGGAAGTCAATTCCACAGACCCCATGTTAAAATGCCCAAATTTACAGTAGAAAAAAAAAATTACAGCCTGGTACATAAAAATGGTTATATAGCTGATTTTTCCTTTCATGACAACTGTGAGGGGGGTGAATCTTTTTTAATAACTCATAGGTTTAAATTATATTAAGCCTTAAAGTTCTGCATAATTAAGGATGTGCTCACTTTTGTTTGACAGGTGGATTGGCACAGCCGTCACCACTGTCGATCTAGGTGGGCGTGGTTTCAGTGACCAGCTCCACCCTCTTCCCACCTCTTTGCCCATTTCCGATTATCCAGGATTGACGTGCTGCAAATAAGGCGACCACCGGTTCCACCCACTTTGGGCTTTAGAAATGCTCTTCAGAAACTGTTTTTATACGGTCTATGGTGGCCACACCCTAGGGATGTGTCAATATTCAAGAAGTATTTCAGTTCAAACTGAATCAATGACAAATCAATTAATTCAAAGACATTTTAATTAGGCTTTGTCCAGTCTTCAGTTCAGCGTCACATGATCCTTCAGAAACCATTCTAATATTCTGATCTGGTGCTCAAAATGTGTTATTATCAATGCTGAAAACAGTTGTGTTGACTAATATTTTTGCAGAAACTGCGAGCAAGAAACAAGAACAAGAAAGTAATAATCAACTTTTGAAAACTCCTGCATGAAAAGATGATACCATAGAAGTGAACGTTTTTTCACTTAAATAATTGAGCCAAAATATACTAAATTGATGGGATCTCATTTACGTCAAATGCATTTTTTTTACTTTGGATAGAAATATCTGTCAAAAGCATTTTTTGTGACTTAAGAAGAAATGATAACTAAAGACTATGGTAGAAGAAAATCTAACACTTCCGCTTCTGGCATGAAGACATAACCCAAACATTAAAATCATTATGATATTCTCTGTCAGGAGTAAGCATGATGGCTCCAACAGCCATAAAAAAAAAAGAAAGTTGTGCCATCATGACGCAAGGCTGGACACAGCTGAACTTAGCAGAACACAGCAGATTTACAGTCAAAAAACATTTTTCAGCTCATGTTCAGTAGGTCACACATCTAAATAAAATACTGTAAGCAGTAAGGAGATAACACGGAGAGAGGGGTGAGAGCGGATGACTCCACCTGACCTGAGTTAAGGATTTGTACAATACGAGCTCACTCTCATAAGGACATAAATGAACATTATCTATACTCTGACTACTGAGGAGTATATAAATAAACCGTAAGCAGCCCTAGGTCCACAACACAGCCTGGGAATAGTGACGGTAAGCTGGGTACGAGCACTAAGAACAGATTAGGCAAAGCCTTAATTAGCCAGGGATTCCAGGTTCAGAGGCTGTTTATTTAGGGACTCCTCCTACTGCAAACAAGATCCTGACCCTAAAGTTCAAAAGAGAGGGTAGAGGGTTAAGGCCAGTGTGGAGAAACATCATCTACAAAATTCTGTAGGATGCTTTAAACCTTCATAGTGGCATAAAACATAGTGAGAAAGACAGATATGTGGCTAGAAGGGTTAGACACACAGATGCTCAATCTAAGTTTACACATTTGCATATGACAGTTCTGAACCAAACGCTTTGCATTTCAGTGTTACCAAAGACAGGCTCTGCCTTTTTCAGCCCTGCATACAACTAGACACTAGGCAGGCTACAAGTAAAACAGAAGAAAAAAAACAGAGAATAGAAACTGGTCACAATTTTTTAGCTTCTGTAACACTAGTCTTGGGTAACATCTGGGGATCAATGACTCAAATATGAGAAATGCCAACAGAAAGTGTACAGTTCTGATGTTAGTGAGCATTATCAGATGTCATTAGGCTAAGTTTACTTGGTTTGACCTTATTGGGTAAAATGGTTACCTAGTCCAAATGAAGCATGCATACAGTGAGTCTGAAACTATTTTTCTCTCACAAAGCCAGAAATGTATGTCATCACAGATGGATCTAACCGAAAACACTGTCTGAAATCTGTTTCACATTAAAAAAAAGTGTTTAGTATAACTAACATGTCATAACCTACGTTAGATGAAACAGGATTTAATTTTTCACAAAAAATAAAAAAATAATTGGGAGTGACAAATAAAGATTCCAGTTAAGATTTGAACCTCACTGTTGCTCATTCAAATGGAATTGAAATTGTCTTTCCAAAAATTCCTGGTGACAAACCTCTAGAAATATGTGTTGTGAAAACTATACAGTATTGCTTAGAATATAAGTCTATCCCACACTGCCTCATTTTCATTCAAATATATAAACTATATAAAAAGATGTAATATTACACATTACATAAAATAAGAAAATATGAAATATTTAATAAATATTTATATTAAATCAGTTAAATAACCCTGCTTGTGAAACATTATCTGATATTAAGAGCTACAGGAGGTTTGTGCCTTGAACCCCTTTTAAAAAGCACCACTGCATGCTAATTCACATAGATCTCTCCAGGAAAGTTCTCAAAGCTGATCCAAGCAGGTAATGTGAAGCATGTGTGTTTCAATTTACCCCATATTACTTATACCACAAATAATGCTAGGACCCTGCAAAGAATGGCTGACAGGAGCACAATGCTGGAAAAAAAACCCCACTATAACCACTGATAACAATGCAATGATTATGACCTCATACACCAGGTGTGTAGACAGAAATATTCATATTTCATATTTAACATAACATGAGCCAGAATCAAGGGTCACTCCCGCCTTCATAGTCACGGGCATGGCTGAACAATTTGATCAATTAACCGTTTAAAAGTAATCCGTTGTATATTAATATTTACAATATAAATTAGGTGTGCAGGTAGATCAAATTATGCCCTATTTTGAGTTGAAATGGGTGCACATGGTGAAAGAGTAATGGGATCATTTGTTGTCAATTCAAAAGGACTTGTGCCAAGATTACAAAATAATCTTTATTCAATTTAATTGCATAACGTTAGTTGCATTAACTGGATGTCAGAATAAACCTGCAATCTCCAATATGTTATTCTTGTGATTTACAGTGCAGGCAATCAACAAAACCTGGAAATTATTCAATGAATCAAATGATTGACCAAAATACCAGAGTGGGAATCCATTAGAATCAGTAGTAATTGCCTGTCTAGACACTGCATGAAATACAAACCGAAGTGAACTTACTTTTAATAATTCGTTCAGTGGTCGACAGCTTTTCTTTCGGCTCTTTGGTCGACATCTTCTCAGTTCAGTCGGGATTTATTAGCCAGTAAATAACCAAAGATATCCTCCCTGTTTGCTGGGGCCAGTCCGAGAAACAAGAGATCGCAAAGTGGCCAGGGATTCCAGAGGGTCCGAGAACAGTTCAAATTCAGACCAGCAGGCAGCTTTAACACTCTAACACAGCTAATTTAGTCAACGCTGAACAACAGTTGGGTACACGGGTCACAGGGTAACAGGGTAGCATAATAACATCGCCAGCTTGCCCTCGCTGACAGAAACACAACCACCGATCGTCGTTGACAAGCTAATGTTAGTAGAATCGAGCCAGGTCTTGGTGTTTTCCTGCTGACATTGATCTATCTATCAAGCGATCAGCCTTTCTCTTCCAGATATCTTGGGCTCGTGGCAGCGGGAGCCAGCGACACAAGATGATTAGGGTTTGGTGCGCAATCTTCAACGTTAATCCGATTTTCCACTTTTCAGAGTCAGAATGTCAACTCGTCAGTTTAGCTAGACACTCATAAGAGAGTTCGGCAAAATAATAACGTGCCGAAAAGCGCCGATTTGTCTTCATAAACATATGTCCTGTCGTGTGAGAACAGCGATTGCGCGATCCACCCGCCCACTCGAGCTAACCATATGGCTAGCAGTACCTTCCAATCATACTTTAGTTCCCAGCTCCTCAGATTAAACGCTAATCTCTAAACCTCAGACGGATTTCCTGCAATATGGCGGAGCTGTGGCTCTCGACGCGCTGGCGTTGGCGTGACGTAGCACGTAAAACAGACGCATAAGTGGGTCGTGCTGGAGGTCCCTCGGCGGTGCTCTGGTGAGGAAAGCAGAAATACTGCAAAGAGAAAGTAGTCCGTTAAAGTTAATGTGACGAGAATGTTTTAAACCCACACTGTAGGCCTGTTGCCACAAAGGATAAACTTAAAGAGCACCCTTTTCTTTTCTAAAGTTAGCCTAGCTAAACTGGTCAAGAGCAATAATTATGTGTTTTTATTTTTAACACATTTTTTTTGTCATGTTTATAAAGAAAATATAGGAAATTGTTAGTCTCATAATATTTTCCACATAATATTTTAGAGAATTAGGTTTTAGCGTTAGCAAAAGCTGTAAATGATAAAATCATTTATCTACCGTATATGCATCGTGGTTACTAAATATAATGCAAAACCACTACATTTATTGTATAAACACTTGTTAGTTGTAGAATTAATTAGTTATAATTGATTGTAAACTCTCAATGTGTGCAAAAATCAGCTATTTAACTGGTAATCAATATTTCAGCACCGTTTCCTCTATCCTAAGAGCATTAAAATATTCATAAAATGGTAAGATTCACATTAACTGCAAAATGTTGAGGGCCTCAGCAACCTTTGTGCTGTATAATGAATGAGGACAAATTATTAAATTATTATTAATATTCTCAGACAATCTATCTCTTCTGATAATAAAAAGGTAAGAAAACAAGCAGCTTTGTCATAATTACAGCAAGGAAAGTCGAAAAGGTTCAGAGAGGATGACACTACTTTGTGTACTCACTTGCATCCACTAGGGGGAGTCAAATTCTTTGTTAGATTTATACGTGGAACTAAAAATTAAAAAGAACATAACCCTCATTCCTGAATAAAAGATAAGGAGGTTGAACTCACAACAAAGTGATGGGATATCGTTTATTATTTTTAAAATAGAGATTTCAGTTCCATTTACCATGTCTACCACTCTCGGAAGACATTACCTAGCACTTAGTCTGCATATTTTATATTAGGAAAGTACAAAGCATTGTTTTATTTCCAGCAAACGCATACAGCCGAGTTAACTTTTACAAGCCCAGTGATCAGTCTCATTTCTAAGAAAAGAAAGACCATGTTGATACATAAACAATTTTTAAGGGTGCACGCTTGTTTTTCCAGATTGTGTGCATTCCTGCCTAGTACATAATAGTTTTCACAGGTATTTAGTAAATGTCTAAACATAATACAGCCTGATTCACAAGGAACCCAGATAATTCCACCTCTCGATCTGGTGCTCATAAGCATCAACATAATAAAGCAGATATCCAAACATGGAGTGATTTAATTCAAACAGAGCCTGCATATTAACATCATCTGGGTTCAGCTCATTAAATGTAGTAGAACCAGTGATTAAAGAGAGGACTTCATCCAAACAATGTTTCTATCATGTCAACTTCCTGAATTTGAGGAAACCTAATTATGGCTCTAACTAGTTAATCATGAACAACTGATATTTAGGTAAAGGGCACTTGAACAGACACTGAAAACAGATCCAGGGTGAAAACAAAAGGCACGGATAAAAGGTTATACTACATATTAAGGATAGAGATGTGATATGTAACAGACCAGATGGTGTAGGTAAGTCCAATTTGACCACTAAACTTATGAGGGGAAAAAGTAATATGGTATGGCTATATTAGTTTGAATACAATAAATATCATTTAAAATGTGTGAGCTTATGGAAAGGAAACACATGTCCAATTAACATCTTCACGCCAGATGGCAAAAATAAACACAAGGAAGATTATGGTGTTAGTAATAAACATTAAAATGGTCAATTATGCATCAGCGACAGTTTAAGTATGCATGGTAATGACAGCATAAGCACGTATGCTTCACAAATGTTCACATTCAAGCTTAAAAAAAGAGATTTGCACATTTTTTCCACACATACTACCATTCACTTTCACGCCTTTCAAATTCTAGCCAATAAGATCCATCCGTTAGTGCGTATTAGCTCGTATCTGAGACATAAAGCCCCTCTTCATAACCCAGTCTCATTCACCACATCAGTACTAAATGACTTCACCCACATTTAACTCAGATTTGTATTAAATATGTTTTACTGCTACTAGCACAAAACTGGATCCACTGGTAAAACAAATAGCATCTTTGGCTGCAGGTTTGAGAAAACCTGAAGAGCAAAAAATGGTTTTGTTTCTTCCCCCAAAAAAAGCTCAGTACAGTTCGGTCTCACTCTCTTTGCATAGGCACTACTTTTTTTTGTTAAAGCAGCTTTTTCTGGTATGAAATGTCAAAAGATATTAAAGTGGTTGAACGGACATGCTAGCATGAAGTCAAACAGAAATGAAAACATTACATCTTAACTCTTCATATATGTCTAGATGGCCTCACAGAACGCCTATTCTTGAACTCTGATATCTTAATTAAGTATGGAGGCTCCTGAGGCTCATGTCAAACTTTTTTACTTGCTCTAACACCACTGAGAAGGGCAGAACGGTAACAGCATGACTCCATAACCAGTCATGACTGATCAAATACAAAAGTAGTCTAAAGTGCAAATTGAAGATCCTGTTGCAGATGCCCCTTTGATTGCAGAAATGTCTTGTTATTTTACACATGACAAGACTTCAACTTGGCACACAAAATTTTATAACATGCAGCTTGAAGGACCTACAAAAGGCTTGAATGAATGTTCAGTCTGCACTGTGCTTTTTCTCCATAGAGCGTAATGTCCCTTGCTCACTGAATGATGAAACCTGGCTGGGGTGCCATACGTGGAGGGGGTCTCTGGGGCACAGGTGGGGCATATTGCTGCATGTACATGTTGGGGTATCCCTGGTTAAGAATGGGTGGCATGTTTCCTACTCTAGGGGGAATAGGGGGGCATGGAGAAGTGGCAGTGAATGGAGAGGCCGGAGTGAATGGAGAGGTAGGAGTATAGGAGACGTCTGCGGTGGGCTGAGCAGGAGGAGTTTGGGAGACTTTAACAGGGGGAAGAGGAGGAGCCCGCCGGGGCATCGGCACGGGGGAAGCATTGACCTCTATATGGAGAGCGGCTGGCCTGGAGGGAAGGTCCTGAGAGCGAGAGGGCTGAGGTGCAACCGGGGCCATGTGGTGTCCTTTCAGCACCACTTCCTGGAGCTTCTCTATCTTGACTCTCCTTATGTGCGCCAGCTTCCTCTTACTCAGATACTCATCAATGAATGTGTCCAGGGGGGTCGCACCATCGAGGAGTGATTCGGCCATGTTCTGATTTGAAAAGGAGAGAAATAATATAATTGACTAATGAGTAAAATCAGATGTTGAACAATCCTCAGCAGATATCTAGTGCAACTCTGAAAAAGTGATGAGGCTTTATGATAATGGAGGTACCTCAGTTTCTTCCTCGATTTTGGCCCCTTCTGCTTGTAGGAGTGCGAGCAATGTGTCCAAGGGAGTGTTTCCAGATCTGTCGTCTGTGATGGGACAGAAAGAAAAGTGAAATGTGTTATAATTAAGATTAAGAAAAATTATCACATTTGATCACTGCCTTCCAGTAGCTAAAGCAGTAGTGCATGGTGTTTTCAATGCAGTTCGCTTTGGATAAATGCGTTTGCCAAATGCATTACAGTACATGTAAACAAGATATTATCTGATATTGAAATGATAATGTAGCAATTCAGGAAACTAGTTTTAGTCTGAAAAGGTATATAACATGTTGGGGATTAAGGAAAGTGGCATCATTTGGCCTTAGCCACAGGGCAACATGAAAGGCAGCAATATAAATGTGCCAACTCCATGTGCATGCCTTAAGTAAATTTGCCAAGGCATCTACAGGGTGTGTTTCACCTTTCAGTTCAGAAGCCGTGGCTTCAGATTTCACTGTACAACTGGACACGCCTGTCAGAAATTCTCAGAGGTCAACAGACACTTGCGTCAGAATTATTTTTTTATGTATGCTTAAATTACACAACTTCTTACATTACAGCCATTTATTATCAAGAGAGGAATGTTTAATATTCTACACCTAACAGATTTGTAAAAAAAAAAAACAACATTACTGAGCCGTGTGCAGTGTTGTAGTTCAGTTGTAATGTGGTAAACATGTTAAAAGCAGCCTGTTAAGTGGTTGGGTGACATGTAGAATTATGGATGATCTAAAACCACAACAACAAAGGAGGAAACAAGGAGGAAAAATAATTTGAGGACAAAAATAGAATTTAGATCATAAACCAATATTGTATATCTATAATGGAATGCATAAATACACACAAGTAGTAAGTCTGCAGAATGAAAATCAATATAAGCTTTGATTCAATCATAGATTGAGACTGTCGGACATCTCACACAGCACTTTGATAGCTTGTAATACATAACCTATGGCCACTCCCTTTACTGATTTACATTTATTTTCCTGGCAGAGGCAACTTACTAAAGTGTCATTATGTATTGTTGTTGTTGTATTAGACTGTAACAATGTACAAACTTCATATCCACGGGAAGGAGGAGGCGGGAACCAGAGAACAATCAAAATGAACTTTAATTACAAAATTAACAAAACAGCGCGCCAGCCCCTCGCGGACGACTGTAACGCACAAATAAAAACAAAACACAAAATAAAGCCTAGGCCTGGTCCTCTCTCGTCCTTCACTGTCGTCGCTCCTTTTTTTGTATCCTTCCAATCTCCTCCGTGGGACTTGAATAACTAATATTATTCTACATGCAGATGAAATTCAAAGAAAAGTCTTCTACTTTTTGAACTTCACTTCTCACCACAATCCAAGTAAAATTGTTTAGAATGGAATTAAAAGTTGTTTTATTGTCTCTTGGACAATAACTGGTCTTTGAACACAACACAACAGAATCAGTTACATACTTATCAACTGTATGAATCAATGTACTCGAACAGAGATCTGCATGCTTTGACAACAAACTGAGATTGACAGTAAACACGACTGTTCCACTTATGATGACAGATGAAAGTGGAGCAGGAAACAAAGCGAGGGCAAGGCCTTTAAAAAAATTGTTTGTGTTTAATACACCAATGCAATCACTAATGTCCTATTACTGTGGGATAACCTAACACACTAAACTCCGGATGAAACAGTTTCTAGATTTAATTTAGAGATAGGAAGGTGTGGCCACCTGAATGAGATCTGTTTTTCCAACAAGTACCCACTTTATAACCGTTTTTAACTGCCGTTTTTATGCATAATGAATCATCAGTTTGCCTGTTCTCTTCGATTTCCCAATCAGACTTTGGTGAAGTGCACATGCACATAATACCATACTACAACATACTACTTTCTAAAATGGGCACCATATGCAAATTTTCCTATTATATTTGCCTAAATGACCTATTATATTTGCCTAAATAAACATTATACAACAAAGCATACTGCAGAAGTACTGTATCCCACGATGCAATGCTTGAACTTCATTGCAAACATCCCGTATATCATGAGACTGCTATCGGTTTACAGCCAGCCAGGCTTACTTTGTGCTCCATGCAAGTGTGTGTGTGAGAGAGCAGACAAAGAGAAAATACTGAATTTGTGTGTCCGTGTTTGTGTGGGCATACCCCCTCTCCAAGAGCTGTTTCTGACATTACTCAGGGCACAAAGCCACACTGTTACTCCAGAGATCAGCTCCACAGCAGCATCAGAATGAACCGTCACGCTGTTGTTATGGCTCAGCTTTGGGAATGGGGGTGATGTGGGTTAATGTACACACAGGATTCTCACCACACAATTTAGCCTGAATACTAGGGCTTTTGTTTTATCTGCATCAAGTGAATGGCTGACCGGCCAGCCTGCCGGCAACCCTGCCTAGATGCACTGACACTGCTGCTGTGACTGCTATTGCTGCTCAGATTCAGTAAATCCTTATCTGGGACAGTTAACCACCCCAGCCTGGGAAAGTGGTTAACCTACATTTCAACAAAGCCACTATCTTTCTTTTCATTTGTACACAGACGTCAGCACATCACGTTTATTTAATCTACACAAAAATAACAAAAAGAGACTAGACCTCAAGGAGGGTGGGATTGGAAGTGAAAAGTGACAGATAAATGTAAACAAAAGTCAGTTTCAAAGAAAACTTATCTTAACTCATCTCAATCTGAAATGTAATACTCCTACACTATAAGGCTCAGCCACATCTTTTAAATACAAATATTTATCTATTGTGTAAAATATTTTTTTTTAGCCTTTTGACAACATTCTATATTCAACTATGTATTTATTTACACAAAAATGCCCACATTCGAAGGGCTACTATTTAAATTCAAATTAGGGCTGTAGCTATCGAATATTTTAGTAATCGAGTATTCTACCAAAAATTCCATAGATTAATCGAGTAATCGGATAAAATGTGTTTTTGCTTAATTAAAGTGCAATATTAATTATTCAAGTGAGAATAAGACTCCTGGGTCTCTTAAAAATGAACAAGTTTCCTTTTTTAGAAAAAAATATTTTACATTTTTTAAATGCATAGAATGCAATGCATACATAAAAAATAAACATTTAATTATTACCCATTGATTCTCTGTCTGTACTTTACAATAAAGTTGACAAATGAATCAAGTGCATTTAAGTGCCATTCAATTGGGGTTTTAAATAAAGCATTTTCTGAGATGCACATTAAACATTAAACACACAAAACATTAATTTAATTTATCTTTTAATTTTTGAAAATTAAGCAAACTTAACTTTTTGGTATACAAAGGGGATTTACTATTAAAAATAAAACATGGAAAAAATTTTGTGTGATTAAACATTAAAAATAATGTTAGATTTTTTTTTAGTAGTAGGCTATGTACATTCTGCTGAACAACAGTAATACATATCTTGCAAATACTTTTCTTTAAACTAAACAGGACTTTTATTTTGACGGGTTGACGTACCTTTACAGTTCTGTGTATGTGACGCTAGTTTTACTCAAATCAAACGGTCAAATACTCATTAAGTGACTGTCAGAGAAGTTCTGGAGATGTTGTTCATGTGTTCACATCCTTAATTAGTGAGACAGCAGACGCCGAAATTACCGCGAGCATCACACGCACTTCAGTGTGTGTGATAAAGACGGCTTCTGCTCCATTTATTAACAGAGACACACAGAACATGCAGGATTCATATTTAAATAGACTGTTTCGGTTAAATATTTACAGCTATTTGTCCATATCGTGATTTGATGCAAGTGCAATTACCTATTTTTTATTAATTCATTCAAAATGTGGCAAATTCCGTGGCATTCTGCGTTAAACTGTGAATTCCGTTTTTATGACTGGATTCCGCGATTCCCTCCGCGATTTCTGCATCGCGGAAATCATAGAGCTGCCGCGCGACACTGTTTCAGACGGACCCTTCACAATGTTGCACTTCTAAGCAGCGACTGCGAGGCGTGCTAAGGGTAAACACAGCAGGTGCTGTGCTCTGGTGTTACGTTATAACGCCTGTTTCACACATACTCAATCTGCAGTGTGTATGCAGCAGTGCAGCGATTTTCAACGTACTGAGTCTATTTTGTTCTCGCAAAATAAACCCCTTCAGGCTGATCAAGTCCTGATCACCCTGTCAAGGTTTATTGTGCGAGAACAGGCCTCATAACAGGCCCCAACTTCTTTACATCTCTCGAGTCGGTCTTCGGCCCAATTTTCAATTCATTGTTCAGACGCGGGCCGGGCCTCCTGCCTGTTTTATTTAATTGTATATTTTAGACATCCATCATAAGACCCTGCTACCGCGACTGTCAAGAGCAACTCGACTGTGTTTATTGTCCCGCCAGCAGCAGTAAGGTGCGTGCCATCAGTGCAGCTTAACAGTTCTGCATTCAAATACACACAATTGGCTCAAGCTTGCCGCAAAGCACCGGCAAAAGTAATTACCATAAATTTGACGGGGGAAATAATAGGAAGATATTTGAATTATTTACTAATAAACTAGTGTTTTCTGAGTCTGTGTGGCAATGATGAAGTTGCCAATCCTGACTTGCCATCTCCTCAGATGTGCCTTTAGAGAGAAGTATCTCTTTTCGGATGATGATTATTATTAAAGAGTTTTTGTTTTTGTTTACTTTCACTAAGTATTCATTTAAAGCTTTCTATAGATATATTTATCATGTCTGTGAGGCATGTTTTCACTGAGTTTAGTTTCATTTTTGTACCCCTGTTTAAGGCGAGATGACATAAGCGCGTTTGTTTTCTTTATTTTATAAAAGCACAACGTTTTGTTGACATACAAATAAATAAAAGTAGACCCTTTGCAGTTATGAATGATGTATTACTCTTATCTTTAGGAGCAAAAATCACGGCGTATCCACTGAAAAAAAAATGCAAGTGATCACGCTGTCGCCTACATGTCTTGAAGCGTTTTAGCACACTACTGGATATAGCACACATTTATCTATGTTTAACGTTTAAAAATTGTTATATCCTTGAACTGTTTTATATCTATAGATTTTATTTTAGGCAAGTCGTCATGATTTGAGAAGGCTAAATTGATCAAACATGTCTGCTCACTGGCTGGCCGCTTGGTCATTACTTTAACTAAAACTTATATTTAACAAACAAAAAATTTTCCAAACATTCTTCTAAATTAAATTAATAGAAAAATGAACGAAATACAATAACTTTGCTATTACATAAAAAACTGAACTATTTTAATAGCTGAAACAGTAGTATAAGCTGCTTAGGGACTGTTTAGCTCTTCAAATCAGACACTAGAACATCCCTTCATTCAGACACAGTGGAAGATCTGATCAGAATTAGTGTAGAAGGGCCAAGTCTGGAGGATTTTGATGCTAGAGAGTGTGTGGCCAGCTGGTTTAGCCAAGGCCAAAGATCAAGAAGGACAAACTACAGGAGTTGGCCATCCGAGGGGCATGAGACTGATAGTCCATAAGACATTGAGCCATGAGATGTTCAGTTTAAAGCCCTTAAAACACTCAATTTAGATTTTCTTTTTATTTCATTTATCTTGAGATGTGAGCAAGGCACCGAACCCTCAACTGCTCCCCGGTTGCCGCAGCATAAATGGCTGCCCACTGCTCCAGGTGTGTGTCCACAGTTTGTGTGTGTTCACTGCTGTGTGTGCACTTTGGATGGGTTAAATGCAGAGCACAAATTCTGAGTATGGGTCACCATACTTGGCCGATGTCACTTCCCTTGTTTTTTTGACCAGATTGTTAGTTTAACATTTACAAGTCAATATTGCCGATATGGACAGCAATAAAAATAGAAAAAAAAGTTAACTTGTAAAACTGCACTGTTAAATGTGATGCAGCCGAAAATTTGGGTGCACCTAACTTTTGTGCTGGTACACCTTAGAAAAAAGTTAGGCACATCAGTGCAACCAGTTAGTCTAGACCCCTGAATATTAAGAATCCTTTCTTAAAAATAAATAAATAAATACATACAAGATAAAAATTTTATGGTATTAGATTTTTTTTTGCTGATGCCACACAAGTGTGTAAACAAAGAAGGGATTCCAAAACTAGGCTAATGACACTTCAGAAAACTTAAAATGGACAAAATCGTCACATTTTATATACAATTAGGGATGTCAACGATTAACCGATGATCGATTAATTGTCGATAAGAGATGCAATCGATTAAGGCTATCGATGGTCGGTTAACCGATTCAATGTTGGGCTGCGTGCGGCTCATGCGCACTCAACACGTGCGAGCGGCTGTGAGTGACGGTGACGATATATAAAAGCTTCATCATTCATTCACAATGTACAAATTAAGATTTTAATGTGATTTAAACTTTAAAGTACATTAAAATAGAAACAACATAAAAGTTCTTCAACATTAAATGCAATAGAAATGTAGTTACTAATCATTTAATCAGATAACTGTTTTATATCGTGCGCTTTGCAGGGCTGCGGGACACAGTGACAGGACAGGTAGTCTATTCATTCCTACAACTTGTTAATTCATTCCTACGAATTATTAATGTGGCAATTGTCCATATTTCATTAATTTTGTTCCCTAAATAACCCATGATTTAAGTGAAATAAGGGAGCAAATTAATAAATCGAACGAATTCTTAATTCATGAAATCTTTAATTTCCCTTCCCATGTTTACCACAGTAAGAGATGCGAAAACAGTTATTAAAAGCGAAAGATAATAAAATAAACCTGGGAAATTAGAGGGTTAGACTATGAAGATTTAGGAAAAGAAACAATGCCTAAATATACTGAATTTGTGGAAATTCGTGACCAACCGACAAACCAGAACAAAGCCGCGTAAATGAAGACTATGGGGTCCAAAAGCATAGTCGCGATCTAACATTTTCCAGTTAACCTATTATTCGTCTAATAAACAAAGCTTTTATACCACACTTGTCATAATCAGATCTTATCATTTCTAAATAAATAATTGCTGGATTCAAAACAGCGATTAATAGGCGCTGTGACCGACACATTCCTGGAGCATTCACTGCTGTCACTAAACGGTGACGCCGAACATCGTTCACAAGTTTCTGCATGGACCTGACTAGGGCACAGGTTCTAAGCCCTGGGACAAAATGGGATGCTTTAAGGAAAATTTATAGCCTACTAAGTAATAGGCCCAACATAAAAATAACAATTTGTTTTCATGTTTTTTTTTTTTTTTTTTTTAAATAGGCTATGCGAAATATATCCGATTTAAATAGGCTAATTAAGATTAACGGATTTAAAACAGAAGTGTGGGCGCTCCATAAGTTCACAAAAAAAAAAAAAAAAAAGGATGACAACGCATTCTGTTTGTTTGCTTTATTTCACAAGAGCACAAATCTCCTGTTTTTATTGTGAGTGTGCACAAATGAAAGTAAACACTTCTGCGGAAAATATATATATTTTTTTAATGTCTCAGCTGTTTCGATCGTGCCGGAGCCTGCTGCACACGTATATTCTAGCGATTCAAACTTACATCGCAGTCTGTTCATTATCAAAATAAAATGTCAACTAAACATTAAAAGGTTACACTGGTCAGTTTAAATTGACCGTAGTATACCGGTCCACTCTGCTGTTATGCCAAGGACGTTTTTGCTCATATGAAGAGGATCATCTTTTCCGTCTATATGCGAATGCGTGTTAAGTACAAGCCTAGTTTACATTATAAATAATAGTTTAACATTCAAATACATTGCGAATATGGAATGAGACATGAGCAATAACCTCCAAATAAATCTAGCCAAAGCCGCGCTCGCTCATCCTCGTCTGCACGCATGCACTGTCACGATCTAATGCGCTGTATGCCGGATTTTTAAAAATCGGACATTTTCTAGGACAGAATCCAGCAGGATCAAATTAATGTGAGCAACTGTGTTTTGGTGCAGCAGCGCCGATGTAGTTCACTTAATGTGCAGCGCAGTCACACGCGCTACACATTTCGGATAATTTTATACAATAATGTCAGTTGAAAACATTGCAATTGTGCTTTAAAATACAACAACGAGCACCACAAAACCATTTAAAGAGGCGCGTTCAGCGTTCTCCGTGCAGGATTGGAAACTGTCAACAAAGTAAAATGACCTCAAAAGTATGGCGCGCTGTCTTCATTTTATCAAATGATCATAATCGCATCTATTCATTTTATAATCCTGCTACTAGCATTTTATTCAGACTAAAACCTCTTTAATTCAAGTGAGAAAGCGTTTTGTGTGTGTGTGTGGCTTTTGCACATCCTGTCATACCGCTGACTGCGTGCCTGCAATAGACGCATTTTGCAGTATTATGGTTAACGATTAATCGATTAATTGATCGTTAATTTAAACGACGATCGATCATGGAAATAATCGAAATTTGACATCCCTATATACAATGGATACTAAATTAATCACCCAGTCTTGCTCTACATCACAGATCAAATACAAGATCCAGCTCAGAGAGAGTGGGAGACAGCAAAGCTTCCAACATGTACTACTTCAGTTACGTCATACACCATAAGTCAAAGCATAAGCCAAGTGACACCGAGTGTACAGATAGATGGTAAAATGAAACAAGTGTTAGTCCGCTGTTTGGAATCGGCTTCCAGGCAACCACCGTGTCACAAAGGGTAATCAGTGACAGCGTTTTATTCATGATATCCGAACACACAATGCAGAGAGGCATGGATGGACACTGAATACCATTCCCTGTTCTCTTTAAAGTCACAGATCCTTTTCAGCTCTGACAATCATCTGCAATCATTTAGTTCTGCCTTCTGTTTCCATGAAAAGAGGGAGACATATAGGGGGAAGTGGTGCACTAAGCCTAAGAATTTTTGAAAATTACATGTGAAACCTGACAAACAGGCCCTTCAGGGAGTTATCTTATAGCTGGAACAGATGACTAAGTTCACACACCACAATATCATAAACATGTTAAAGCCTAGAAGAATGCTTCACACATTTACATTGCTTCCACTACACATTTACATTGCTTCTAGGGCTGTCACTTTTGTGAAGAAAAAAATAAAATAAAATTTAAGACATAAGTGTTCATTGAATCGATTGTAAAATCAATTTTCCATATAAAAAAAAAAAGACATTTCCTTTTTCAACGTCAAATAACGGACGAAGTAAACAGAGTGCTGGAAACACACAAGTTAGCAATATTTCTTATTCATTGGCATGAAGTTTTGTGCAGAATAACAAACAGCAACAGGAGTGCAACATTCTCAAAAAAATATATATGCAGAGCGGACGGCTGCCATAACAAAAGAAAAACATCAGTGCAGGCTTCAACCCAGCTGCATTTGTGATTAAGGCAATTCAAAAATCTCCAAGATTATTTTAAATAATGATTCAATCCATTTCAAACAACTGTTAAAAAAAATGTAACTTTAAACTGACTTGAGAACAGGTCATGTGTGTTTTTTTATTGAACATAACCGACACTTAGGCTAGGCGGCACTAGGCAGGCATAATGAAATGCGCAAAAAGGCTAGGGCCATTACAAATTTATTGGACAGGAAAACAAGTCGATCAACATTTTCAGGGTCCAGAGCAGAGTGTTTTTTATTCATTATATGTCCAGTTGTTGAGAAGACGTGCTACGACCGCACTGATGTCCCAGGGACACTCAGGTACAGCTCCGCAAGCTCCGCAAGGTGGGGGTATTACTGCCAATTTTCCACCACAAAAGCCAGTCTCTGTCAGCTTGCAATGGTTCTTTTCATATCTCAGAATCTCCTGTAACTAGATGCGCGAATGAGGCGAATTCACGTCTACCGCGCCGCGAGACCTCCAGACGAGCGTAAACACATCTTTACATTGACTTAGGCCGGTGACACACTGGCTGCGTGGCATGAACGTGGCGTTTCTGCTGCGTGTCAGGAGCGTGGCGGCTGCCTCGCGTTTTCTGTGTCTTTACACACCAGAACCGTGCCTGGCACGGCGCTGGTGCGCTGCTGCTGCTGCTGCTGTAGGTGACATAAAAGGAGGCCGCCGAAAGACCAGGCTCTTGTCTTCACGACAACAATATCTAAATTTCATGTTGAGCATAAATATAAAGCCTACTGATAAAGAACACCGTCAACAGTATTGACGGCAAAATAGGCTATGTTTGACAGGTGCAATATTTGAAAATCGATAATTTATTTATTTTTTTATCACATTTATATCTGAATTTGGGTCAACCTATAGACTTTCAAACATCAAAATGTCATGAATTAATATGTATTTGTGTACAAAATGACAAACATATTTTCCTATTCTATTTTGCCTGGAAATGCTTCCTACACGCTTGCGTGTCGCGTGAAAAAAAGGCGTCGGTTCTATTTCTAGCATGCACACGTTTTCCGCGCATCTCACGCAGGCAGTCTGCAAGCTCTGCAGATGCTCTATTCGCATTTGGTGTGAACGCAGCATAAGAGGTTGCTTTCGACATCACTGGGTCTTATAGGCGTGTAAAATTGCTGGTATTTTCTGCTGGTCTAGTTTTTGCGAGGCATACTGCACTTTCGGAATTCTTTATTTTTTTTCTGCTTGTTTGTGAGTTTTGTTACATCTACATTTTTTTATTGTTTAATTATTTTAAAATTAATAGTGTACATACAGTGGGGCTCGAAAGTTTGGGCACCCCTTGCAGAATCTGTGAAAATATGATTTTGAGATGCATCTTTTCAGACTGAGGACATTTGATGGACTCAAACACAACTATTTTAAAAGATTCAAACATCCACTGATGCTCCAGAAGGAAACAAGATGCATTAAGAGCTGGGGGGTGAAAACTTTTGGAATTTGAAGATCAAGGTAAATTGTAAAAAAAAAAAAGTTTTCAAATAGGGTTCAAATATGCAAAGATGCTGGAAAACGGAACAATCTGCAGGACCTTAAAGATTTTTCTGAAGAACGCTGCTCATTTTAACTGTTCAGAACAAACAAGGGACTCCTGCACAACCATCACAAAAAGACAGAGAAAGACAGTCGAGGATCATCAGGTAACAGAACACAGTATTAAGAACCAAGGGTTCCCAAACTTTTGAGTGGGGTTATTTTAATAATTTCAGCAATTTTTTTGTCTTGTGGACTAAATGTTAATATCTTTTATATACAATTTCTTACTCAGGACAGTACTAAATAAAAAATAACATGCATTTAGTATGATCTCTCTTATTTTTTGAAAATTACTCGCATTTTCACAGATTCTGCAAAGGTGCCAAAACTTTCGATCCCCACTGTATTTGGTTAAAATCGATTCGCTATTTTCATTTTTGAAACTTTTTTTGGTTGGTTGTGCAATCGATTTTCTAACTAAAAGTGACAGCCCTAATTGCTTCAACTGCAGCTTATCAAAGTTAAATATGGTAGAAATAGTCCCAGTCACAAAAATAAAGGACATAACTAGGGGTGTGACGGTTAGTATATAACCGTGAGACCGGCAGTTATAGTTGAACACCGTCATTAGAACTATATAACCGCCAAAACCGTGTCATTAAAATATTTTTTACAAACATTTTTTATCAAAAATTATTTTCATTTTTTAGATAGGATCATAAGATGCGCAATATATCGGAAGACATGGTCTTTACCACTTAATGAAGTTTTGTAAATCGTCAGACATGATATTTACCACTTCATTAAATTTTGCTTTGTAGAAAACCTTTTTTAAAAACGAATTTCGTTTTGAACAAATTTTATCTTAATTTTAATAAATGTTTCATCAACCAATTTCATGTATTTTAATAAATAAAAAGCAAATATAGCAGACAATGATAACCGTGACATGGAAGCGCTAGCGCACCGTGTTCACTTGCACTGCACTGTGAACTAGAGCGCATCTCATTGTAAATTAAACTCAGCGTAGGCCTATGCCTCATACATCAGCATTAAATATCTTTGCTGCATCCTTTCTAGAACAGACAATGGCTTTTTTTTTTTTTTTTGCGGCTCGCATCAGCAAAGCATTGCATCGCCATAGACCGCAAAAAAGTCAGTCATCTAATCAGCGGATGGCGGGCGGGTGCGGCTTTGAAATTTGCTCAGAATACTTTGGCGCGGATGATGAGTTTTGTGACAGATCCCTTAATTTACCGATCAGAGTGCGCGCTGACACGGAGTTAACCCGCTATTTCCATGATCAACCAATTGACTCTACGGCAGATCCACTAGCATGGTGGCGAGACAATATGAAACAAAATGAAACACGCTATCCGCTCATCCACCCCCCCCCCCCACGACAGTTATGTTATGAACCGTCACATTTGACTCGCGTCATAACCGTCATCACTAATTCTGAAACCGGCACACCCCTAGACATAACCACAATATACAAAACAGGTTTGTAAGAGCTATTGTAAGGGACATATACTACACAGAAAGGCTGAGAAATTTTAATCTTAGTATTAAGTAAGTATTTTACCTAGAGTGGACTTGCGCAGTTGATAGGCCTCAAACAGCTCCTGTAGGCTCCGGGACCGCCTTGTCAGTTCATTCTTTTGGTGGTCAAGTCTGGGTTGGAGTTTAAGGTTCTGCTCAGCAAGATGACGGTTACTAGCCAGGGTCATCTCCTTGTTCTGCTGTAGTCCTTTAATCTAAGAACACACAATGAAATTGTTACCCAATAAACAGTGTGGATAGATAGATAGATAGATAGATAGATAGATAGATAGATAGATAGATAGATAGATAGATAGATAGATAGATAGATAGATAGATAGATAGATAGATAGATAGATAGATAGATAGATAGATAGATAGATAGATAGATAGATAACCATTTCAAAGGTTTTGATTAAGATTTTTTTTTAACCTTCATTTCCCAAGGACTCATTAGTCATTACATTGATAAAATATTTTGTACAAATAAATGCTGTTCTTGAAAATCTTGAAAGAATAAAAAACTGTCACGGTTTTCACAAAAAAAATATTAAGCAAGTTTTCAGCATTGCTATAATAATAATAATAATAATAATAATAATAATAATAATAATAATAATAATAAAAAGTTTCTTGAGCACCAAACAGCATATTAGAATGATTTTTGGAGGGCCATCTGACACTGAAGAGCTTTGGCATCACAAGAATAATTTATATTTAAATACAGTTTTTATTTTAAATAGTAATATTATTTTACGATATTTCAGATTTTAGTGTATTTTTGATCAAATAAATGCAGACTTGATGAACATATGAGACTTCTAATAAAAAAAGCATACTGACCCCAACGGTAGTGTAAATTAACAATCAAAAAAATTTCAGAAGGAGAATTTCCAGTGTCATTAAAATAATATAGTAAGACCACCGTTTTTGTACCAAGCTGTTTTGTACAGCTAAAAAATGGCTGGAAGTTAATGACAGACCCATTAAATTTACAAAAGGCCACAGCCGCTCTTACAGGTAACATAAGGTGGATATTGAGTAATGTTGTTGAAATTTTTTATTTTTAGCTTTTTACACTAAGCTAATTGCTACACCAGCTTATGTAGGAAAAAAACTGATATATGTTTGTACAGCCCATTTCTAAAGTTTTAAAATGTCAAAATAACTAAGTTTTGTAAACCCTTTCAAAGATTAAATTATCATCAGCTATTGCGGGTACCTGACTTTTCCCACATATCATTACAAAAGTTAAAAGTATTGAATCCAAAAACACCACGGAACCAAAAAGATGAATAAACCCAAAATTCGCACTCATATGTAATCATTCATTTAAATCCAAATCCACAACCATTAATAGGGAGTTGGTCCTCCATTTGCAGCAATAAAAATTCCCACTAGCTGGTAGATTTTCCAGTAGATGTTGAAACATGGATCGAGGGATTTTCTCCTATCAGCATCAGTGAAGACAGGCGCTAATGTTAGGTGATGGGTTGCGGTTCACAGTTTACATCATCCCAAATAGGGCTGCATGATTAATAGCATGCGATTGTCATTCTAATCACGCTTAAGTAAATCATGTGCTGGAATTTTACTACTAATCACAGAATCGACTCTACTGACGAGATGCCCATGACAATCACATTTGATTAATTGTGCAGTCCTAACATTACATATAAAAAGGATTCACCATTGAGAATCAGTTAAGAGGCTTAAAGCTAGTTATACCCAGACTGATTTGAATCAGTTGGCCTTTGATATATAGGTCACTCTACCTTAAGCCTCTCTTTGTACCAGATGATCACAATGTACTTACTGCTGCCGCAGAGGCACGTTACAACCCCAAAGAAGGAATTATTAATAACCAGAGTGCTCAATGGTAAAGGTTTCAGGCTGTACACAATGCAGTCACACATCACAAAAAAACTCTTCAGAAATCACATCCTATTTCCAGGAAGCTCATATAAAAAAACAATACATTGCAACAAGCTACCTCTAGTGACTCAATAACCTATGACTGCCATGAGGAACACTGAACAGTATTTAACGGTCCTCCTCTTTCAACAGGTGCACTTTTGCAGTTTCAGTTCAGAGATCATGTGTCAGGGTGCATAACAGAAAGAGGTGGGAGATTTCACATGTTTCTCAAACGCCTGCCTATGTCAGCTGGCAGGTCAGGAAGCATTTGTTCTTCTGAGCTTTTACACAGCCTGTGCTAGGATGTCCTGCATATTAAACTGGGTCAAAATAAATACCCACAACAAGCACTCAAAATATACAAGTCAGTGTCTAACACAAAGAACGCTGAAATCACCAGTCATATCACATTAACGTTGACAGACACTACTGAATCCAGTTCTCTTAATCAGTAATACAAACCTTCGATTGGGAGTCCAGCCCTCTAACCATTAGGCCACGCCTTCCCCACTTATTAATTCCCCATATTATATATATATATATATATATATATATATATATATATATATGGCTTCAGTAGCACCATTCCAGCACTAACCCATTTCAGTGAAAACCAATAGTTAAGAATGTGTACTTTTAAAAAAGATTTTTATTTAAACAGCCACAGATAAGCAGTTAAGAAAGCTCCTTATAAATAAATTATTTGGCCTGGTAAATAAAAATCACCTTTTATAGCACTAAATTTGAATACTGCCAGATCAAACATGCTTCCACGACACTGATAATGATTCAAGGCTGATATTTTTTAATGAATTTGGAGGTCAAATCAACTCAAAACTGTGAACATGCTTGGGAATACTATCTAATAGGTGATATGCAAACACAACTGAGCAAACTTTGAACTTGCACAGTAAGTCAGAAAGGTACTGATATTGTGTTCATTGTCAAGTCTCAGCATGTTGTTTCATGAGATGTGAATATGTTTATGCATCGGCAATTATAATTCACATGTATCTTTGATTGAAAATCGGTAAAAGGTAAATAATCAATAAATGTTTCCAGAAAACATTGTTAGTGGCTGGCATCTTGGAAATAAAGATAAAAAAAAAGCTCATGCTCTGATTCCTCCAAGAAATGACAGCGAAATATGTTTTCATAAAAGTAACAAAAAGTGAAGCTCTACAAAAACACTAATTACTAATAAAAAATGTAATTGCACATGACCAACGTCAGTAATGATTTCTGCAAAAGAGGATCACGACAGAATGACTTGCATCACTGATGGGACAAATGCACATTACTAATATTTCATATTCCAGTTTCTGCTTCAGTGATAAGGTCACCCTGGCTTAAGTAAGTTAACTGAAAATGTGTTGTTCAACAAATGACATCATAACACTTAAGTTAGTCATATCCGCGACGTCAAAAACACACCAAACTGAAGTTACGCACAGAAACGTTCAAATTTAAACCGTTCCCATTAAAATGTATTTTTAAAACAACCCATTTAAAATAAATAAATAAATAAACACGGCCTACATCTGTTTAAAATTGTGCTTTTTCAAATGCAAATCCACTCGTCACGGTAACTTCGCGACGCTCTTCACGAGAAAAAGAAACTTACCTCTTCCGACTCGTCGATAAATTTGTTGAGTTTTTCGTCATCTTCGAGCAGTTCGTTTAACTGAGTTAAGGTGTAAGAACTCAACTTATTCACAAAGCCAGCCATGTCCGGCACAGCGGTGTCTTTCTCACTTCGAGCTCCGTGGATCGCGGTAGGTCCGGGGCAGTGGGCAAAGCTGTTGTTATTTTCAGCCGGAAGACGACAGAAGATGCGTGACGTCAACCTGCACATCAACGTAAGGTCTTTCATTTGATGCTTACAAACTTTCTCCAAAATGATGATTACATTTCTAATGTCTTTCAAAATGTGTAAAACATACGTTTGTGCGTCAAACTGCATAACACTGCTAACATACTTTTTTTATGAAATCTAAAATATATTTTTTTATAAAAAGCTAAAATAAAATAATAGTACAGATGAAGGGAAAAAAATAACCAAAAATTAGAAATGAGAAAGAAGAAATTAAATCAGTTTAAGTAATAAAAAAATATAAAAAAGGGATAGAAATATTAATACATAATATAAACTATATACTATTAACTGTATTAGTAGTGTATGGGACAATAACATTTCTTTCCACTGTGCACACTCTGTGGGCCATCACTAAAACGTTGTTCAGAGCCTTCTGAACCTAAAAACAAAGTAACAACACAAATGAAGTCTAATGCAAGACTGAAAAATGAGAATGCAAAGGTTTGTGATGAGAGCCTGAGCAATGACAACTCTCTGTTTCTGCCCACCAGACAGCTGAGTGCCCTTCTCTCCAACCCCTACAGCAGACAAAAGACAGAGCAGCAAGATGAATTATCAGCCAAGCTCTGTTACAAACTATTTTTCTGTGTTAGTACACATATCATGTCAAATAAAAATAATATAATTAATATAGCTCAAATCAAATGTCATGTGCATTGGCAATTAATGGCAGCTCTAAAACCGCTTCCATGGAGTTTCAGGTACACCATAGGATATATTCAACTGAACAGTTGAGGCAAACAGAAAAGGCTCCTGACTCACCAGTGCTACCTATTAAAACACAAAGAACTTTCATCTATAATTTGCTTTTGGTTAGACCACTTAACCACTGCTCGCATTATCAGGAACTACTGCCCTATTAAGGTCACAAAATGTCCTGATTGAAAACAATACAAGTACAGATAAAACAAACTGAAATTCTAAAAGTGTATTTACAAAATAATGTATCTATTCGAAATGCAGTATGACAGATCAGCCTCAGCATATTTTCCACCTTTTTTTCACAGCTCGGCCATTCACTAGCACTTGGCCTTGCTGAGGGGCATAGAAGTTCTACAGAAAGAACACACGGGGGCTTTTTCCACCACCAGAGGGCCCAACCAGTGCACTTACTTGCCATGGGCGAAGACTGAAGTATACATTCTGAGAAGTAAATGTGGGTTTAGTTTTTCTTCTTGTGTCTAGGAATTCTGTTACAGCTTCACTGGCATTATCAGAGAGAAAACAAATAAACAGAG
This sequence comes from Carassius auratus, assembly GCF_003368295.1. Classification (NCBI taxonomy): domain Eukaryota; kingdom Metazoa; phylum Chordata; class Actinopteri; order Cypriniformes; family Cyprinidae; genus Carassius; species Carassius auratus. Next base: position 157,269 of record NW_020523466.1, read on the forward strand.
CATTCAAATGCACTTGCAATACACTAATTGCATCGCTGCTTCCCACTAAGATCAACCATAGCACAACTGTCATTAAGTATCTCAATAATTCTGTGGTTCTTATGTTACCCCGGTTCTTCTACCCGACGTTAATCAGGTGTTTAACCTTTGTGCTTTTAGCCCAAATCATTAACATTATTCAGCCCTTACACATAGGTGCAATGCAATAGGATTTCAGCAACAAGCTATTTATCTGTCCAAGCTGAGTGTGAAAGTGTGGCGGAATGTGACATCACAGCCAGTGAATCAGAACATATCTTATATGCTCAGACACTAACAAAAATGTGCATTATGCATTTGCTATTAGTCAGTAACCTTCTATCTAAAGTCTACCTTCAGTAAAGAATACATTTAATATATGCATTTTTTAATGCCACCTGCCCTTCAAATGTCTCTGGAGTTTCTTGACCATCAAGGGTATGTTTAGGTTTCCTGTCAATATATTCAAACACTTTCTCTGCAGTGCCAAAGCCTTGGAACAGACGATATACTCTGTAAAAAGAACAGAGAGTAAGACTTTGTATGTCAGATTCATCATGAGTATCACGCACACGCATATTAGAGGAAAAACACCATACTTCCAGGGCCTCTCTGAGCTCCAGCTCATAGATGATAAAGGAAATAAGGGTCCCTTCGCTCATCTGATTTGTCACCACTAGGTGGCCTCAATAAAATAGGATTGCTACTTGCAAGGCCAACTCAGAGACCTAAAGATAAAAATGTTACCTCCCCAAAATAGTATAAATGTTCAGACTGACACTGCTGATTTATTTTATTTATTTATTTTTTGATCTATAAGATGTTTTAAACATCAAAAATGTGTTGTATCTTTTGTATCAATGCATTAAAATGCTATTATAATGTGAAATATAAAACAATATGTGCTGCTATGAACTATAATACACCACTCGCCAATGTTTTTTATGCAATGCATTTGCATAAGTATTTGTATATGCATAACTTGCCTTGTAATACTCTCCATACAGCTTGGAGACCACAGCTATATATGGGAAACCCGTAATGGTGACTACAGACAGCTTCCATGACATCCCAAACATGAATATCAAGATGCCCACAGCTTTCACAAAGCTGCGCAGGAACAGGTTGACATTCTGTGAGATGAGGTCTCTCACCTGACTAGTGTCTGAGGTAAGTCTAGAGGTGATGTCACCTGTAATGCAAACCATTAAGAGCTGAATCATTAATGTCTTCTGTACCTCCGCCGGTCCAGAGAAGTCTTTGAAACAGTATTGTTAAAATACCACTTGATTTGAATTTCCTGAAGGCAGAAAATAATAGTATTAAAGTATTAGGTTTTAATTGGAGCCATAACTTTACCTGTATAGTTGGCATAAAAGAACCCCATCTCCTGATGCATTAGTGATCTGAAGAGAAAGTTTGAAGTCTAATGTTCATCCTGGCAAACGTAACAGAAAAGACACCTCCACGAAATCCAGTGGCTATGGACTACCAAAAAAAAAAAAAAAAAACCCTAAAAAAATGATTATTAACACTATGTAGGGTCTATAAAAAACATGATTTTAACTGCTCACCTAACCAAAGCCAAACCAGTGAGACTAATCACTGGCTAGGCAAAATGATCCATGCTTTTCTGGATAACGATGCCATCTATCGCTTGCCCGTGTAATAAGGTATAAATGCTTCACCTATAGGAAAATTAAACATTAACACTATGAGCTGATAAACGCTATAGATGAGAACAATATGTTAAACAATATAATGCGCTAGATGTACTACCATCCAAGTATGACAAATCAAAGCATTCACATATGTAATACCTAGAGTAAAGATTAGCTCAATCATAACACTGCAACGATTTGCAATCTGTAATTAGACCGTTAGGTTTGGAAATACACAACTGTTGTGAATATGATTAACATGTAACTTTTATTCACACTACTGTTCAAAAGTTTGAAGGAAAAAAATGCTTTTCTTTTGCATTATATTCAAAGAATCTTGAAAAGATGTAGCACGGTTTCCACAAAAATATTAAGCAATGTTTTCATCATTCATATAATAATAAAAAATGGCTTTCATCAAATCAGCATATTAGAACGATTTCTGAAGGATCATATGACACTGAAGACTGGAGAAATTATGCAAACAAATCAGCTTTGCCATCACAGCAAAAAAATATTTTTTAAATAATTTTAAAATAGAAACCATTATTTTTAAGTTGTAATAATACATAACAATATTATTGTTTTCCTTCATTTAAAAAAAATCGAATTAATGCCTTGATGGGCATAAGATACTTTATGTAACAAAACAGAGTGAGAGATTGTGTTTGGATAACTATGTTTAAAAAAGAAAAAAGAAAAAAAAAAAAAAGAAAAAAAGTCCAGTCCAAACTCTCAAAATCTATTGACATTAAATGTTAAATACATTTCATAGCACTTATGCAGTAACAATATTTAATGCATCATGTATCATGCTTCAGTTAGCTGTAAGTACATGTAAGTGTTAATTGTTAGTCCATTAAAAGCATTGTTGGTTTATGTTGATTATTGTATATTATTTATTGATGCTAATGTATAAAATCATAATGTACATTTACAATACATTCCATGAGATTGTTTATTAAGAATGACTAATGGGCCAACATTAGCATTACTTACTGTCACAAATGATAGATAAATAAAAGATTAACTCATGAAATTCCACTTAAGATGTTTACTCTTAGAATATTTAAGCCATAACTATGAGAGTGAACTTAGACACGGCAGAGAGGAGGAGAAAGCAATGGCCAGCAAACCAGAGTCCTTCGTACAGTACAAAAAGAGACAGCCAATAGTGGCCCCTGAATGGGCATGTAACATAGTAACACTATGTTGTTCTTATTTTATTAATAACCACACTTGAGGCTTTGAAGAACTTTTAATGAACAAATGGATTTCTATTGTGGTGTTGTTATCAGTGCGGTCTAAAGTTTAAAATAGGCGTTGGCAGCTAATAGGTTGGTGTTATATATATATATATATATATATATATATATATATATATATATAAACAAACAAAAGTTATAGGAATTATAAAAAATGAATTTAACATGACATTTCAACACTAGACGGTTTATTTCAGGCATGTTGCCACATGGTAGGCTGTCCAAATGATGACACAAGTAACAAGGTGACGTCAATCTTATTGTTGCTATCTGTGGTCACATTCTTGCACCTTTTTTTTTTTTAACTAGTTATTTCAAAGGCAAACAGGAAGATACTGGATGCGTCACATTGGCCACAGAGTAACTGATTTAAACTGATCAACAGATCCATTTATTACAAATGAAAAGTGTAAATTGTTGGATAGCATTTATCATAATTTGAAACCTAATGGAGCAAAAAGTATTTACGACATAAAGTCTGAAACTTTATAACTATAAGTAAACAACGAAGCACTTTTAATGTCGTTTGGAAATTGTTGTTGGAAAAAACTCAGTAATCTATCTATATACATCTATTTTCTGTGATAATGAACACTGAATATTACAATCTTCATAATTAATGTTTACACAACATTCTTTCAGATAATATTGAATCTGTGGTCGTCAGATGACTAATCTCAAACAAATCCAGATAAAAAATGTCTTTTGGGACATTATTCAACCAAGCAAAGCAGACGTCTACATCTTTAGTAGATGTAGTTCAGTCACTAAATAAAAAAAATCAGTGTCTGTGAACGCCTTGAGGTAAAATACAATCTTTTAATCTTGCTACATTGCATGCTGAAACAGAAAGTGAACATGAGTTCATCTGCTTGACCTGCTCTCTGTGGACCACTTACTGCAGATATCAAGTCTTCAAGCTGTAGTCTATGCTAATACACTTTGAGGATAGTGCTTTATGATTAGTCAAATCAAAAAAAGATTTTCAGTGCACATCAGAGTCTGTTAGAGGATATTCTAGGCCGTTCTTCTTGGCTTCAGGTACATTCTGGACTGTGGTTAAGACTGTCTCCACTGGGTAAGACAGGTAGAGGCTTTCCTTAAGCTTTTTTGCTGTGGGTGTTTCCACTGTGAACAATGGGTCTGTCACATTGAGAGTGATGGAAGGCATATTTCTAGCCTTGCGTTTAGCATTTTTCTTTTCTTGTCTGTATGCGACATTCATATTTGTAACAACCTGTTATAGAAAAAAGAACACTATCAGGAGAATGGTAGGGAATAACAATTTCAAAGCACTAAAATCAGTGTTTCTAAGCTTGTTTGCACTAAAATCAGTGTTTTTTTTAGACATGCATTTTGAATATATGATTGTTGTTAAACATGCACAATGGATCGCTAATCTGATTAACTGATCTATTAGTACAGTTGTTCTGTTGTATCTCTTATACATACAAAAAGAGCAGAGTATTGAGAATGAATGTATAAGTAAATAACAGGACTAAGAAAAATGTAACTAAAACAAATGCGCAGACTTTACCATCTGTCTGATGTTATTCTGTTGCTCGTGCATGGAGCAAAGAAAAGCGTTTGTGTCTTCTTCATTAACGGTCTCATCCTCCTGGTCTTGATAGCAACTAAGAGGATCAAACTGTGTTTAAAAAACAACAACAAGAAATTGATTATTAATAGCAATTCAGTCAGTGTAACTTCTTGCTTATTATCTTCTGTGTGACATGCATCAGCTCTGAACAGAGAGAGAGAGTGCATTCAATCAAGGATAGTCTGCATATAGAACTATCTTATGATCACCTCCCCTCACTCATTTTTGTGAGGACACATAGAACCCACAGAACACTTGTGTGTTTCAAGCTTTGTCTGGCTACCTGTTTTTCATCCGGTCAGCAACGTGCTTGTCTCAATGATAATTCTCACATAAAAATATTGATACCAAATTTGTGACTACAGATTTTCTTATTTACTGTAAAAATGAATGCGCATAATAAACTTAGTGGGGGTAAAATGAAATTGACAGCTCTTATTAAAACAAAGGGAGCTAGCACTGACAGTCCCTATATACAACACACTAAATTAAAGGCACAGCTAAATGTGGCATTTACTATAATAGGTTTATGTGAAGACTGTTTTAAGTTGACTTTAATTAAAAGGTATATTTTTTTGTAATGTTCTGTAACGGTTTAAGCTTATTGCATGTTAAAATAATGGCACATATTTTACTGTAATGCTGAATGGCTGTATTTACACAATTAGAAAATGTATCCATCTAACAGAGATATCAGTACCAGTTTTGGAATCATTGATACTTGCCTTCATTCATAGTGTTTACAGGAGAGTATATGCCAAGATGCCAATAAACAAATTTAAAATATACTGTTTAATCATAAATATATTTATGATTAAATTCTAATGTTTACAGTTAAAAACATTAATTCATATAACAAAATGATCATATTTTAAAAGTTCATCGTCTTACCTCACTAGATATGCAGGCTTTTCGGTTAAACATTAAAAAGTGTGGTGTAAATTTTGTTGTAGGGTTGACTGATGTCCTGAAGGTGGCCAAAACTGAATCGAGAAAATCATCCCATTCCACCTGTTTCTCCACCACCATCTGTTTTATGGCTTCTCTGAGCAGATTACTGCTGCGATCATACAGTGCGTTCCGCTGCGGCTGGTCTACGGACAACACTCTATGCACTATGTTCCACCGGTCACACAGGTGCTTTGTAACCTATAACAATCAATAATAATGCATTAATAATAATACAATCAATAGCGTTTGCATGAAAGGTTGGTATTTTGACGAAAACATTTTACCTCCTCACAGAAGTCAGCACTTTGAGAGCAAAATATGGTCTTTGCAGGGCCAAATCTGAAAAAAAAAAGCATTTTAGCAATAATCAGCATATTTATTCTTTATTAATGGTGCAATATTATCTCACCTGCAAACAGATGATGAAATGCACCGTGCAACACAGAGACCATCTTTCTTTTGTACAGGAAAGGTCTCTACCCATTTAGTGTAGTAATCTGTAATAATAACAATGTGTGTGTTCCCTCCATGTACAGTGCCTGGGAATGGACCTGTTTGTGAAGACAAGATTTGGTTACTCCTTAGAAATGTGTTACAGATTAGGCTGCTTAAAAAGTCCCATACGAAATTTTACCAATTATTTCAACCGCCAAAATGTCCCAAGGACCGTCCACTTTGATGGGTCGTACCGTTCTAGCCTGGTTTTTATTCTGCTCTGCGTGTTGACACGTTTCGCACACTTTAATCTGAAACAGATGATACAGTGACTTGTAGATGACTTACATGACGATACCAAACCCCTCTATTCCTAAAAGTGTCAGATTGATGACATCCACTGCATACCCAATCCACAACATCCTTGACAATGCCAAGCCAGTAGTATTTACTCTGAATCCTGTGGACGGTCTTCTTCTGTCCCAGGTGATGCCCGATGTCATTGAGGTGACACTCCAGGAAAATCCGTCTCTTCCGCTCTGCCTCAATCACTACCTCTCGCTTTTCTTCTTTCTTCGGGCCCACATAATACAACCGGCCATCTATAGTATTTATCATAGAGAAAGGTAAGAGATAATAAAATAAAGCAATAATAAATAAAGAAACAGATAATTAAATAAACAAATCTAAGTTATTGTTCATTTGTAATGTTCAAACCTACATATACACAATAACAGTTTTATTGTTCGGCCTGTCAAAGTTAACATAGTAACATGAGAAATGAAAATAAAAAGCTTTATGTCTTTAAACAATGTTTTCAGGAAATACAAGAGAGATTACTGACATTATAACGATTTTGAGATGAGCTCTTACCCTCAATCATAAATTTCTGAGCATATCTTTTAAGGTTTTTCTTGCGAATAGGATTCATGGTTTGAGGATAACAGCCTTCGGCAACAAACGTGTAGATATCCCCGAGTCTGTTCGAGCCTGACTCCACCACCTCCTCCTCCGCGACTGGCAACGAGTCCACACTCAGCATTCTGCTGCCAATATAAGCTCCCAGGCTTTAAATACATAACAGATGACACCGCTAAATAACCATCCGATTTTAAATTGAAAACTACAAGCACACCGATTTAGGGGGAAGTAAAACGTGTTTCTGAACAACTCGAGTTTTGCCTTGAACTTGCACGCTCACACACAATAACAGTCGGACGGAAGGAATTAAGAGACGTACCAGGATGTAAACGTTACCTTTATCAGTCGGTATTTATTGCTATTTTTAGATAGGCACTAGTGCAAGAAGTGTCTTGAATATTTTTACTCATATACACAGAAAAAATTAGCATAGCATAGCATAAATCTGATTATTTTAATTATGTATTTATTTTAGCGACGCAGTTTGTTTCTTTACGGACATATTTCTGGTTGTTCCAAAACATTCACTGAGTGGGCGGAGTTCTGGAGAGATTGACAGTTTTGATCTACGAGAGTTTTATAAATAGCGGTTGGACCTGTATAAATATATATCAGTATGTAGTTAGAAATACTAAATCTGTATTAGTCAAATCAGAAAAAAACTATGGAGAGATTTTACACGTGCAGTTGTTTTTTCAGTGATAATATTTTTCTTGAAGAATACAAGCTTCATGTGCGTTTCGTCTCTGAGAACCAGTTCAGGAAGGACTATCAAAATGTAAGTGATCTACAACAACAATGTCTAATGGCTTTACGTAAAATACTTAGCCATTTGTGTCTGAACACCAGTGACATTTGCTTAAGATCCTCAGATCCCTGGGTTGTGTGTCTGAATCTCAGTTCAGAGACGTGCTTGGAAAGGTGAGAGAGCAGAAATCATTCTTGTGGGAACGATGGACATCAGGTCTGTAAGAGAGTGGTTATTTACTCAGTCGTTTATTTATAGATTCATGCAGAAATCGAGAGACGCCAGCATTATATATTGAAATCGGCAGAGAGAGCAGCTACCATCAAGGAGATTTATACACCTCTACATCAACATGTTTATTATTTGCAGGTAATTATATTCGGCAGTGCAGGTAGTCTATGATTCAGGATCGTTCACTGATATAATATAATATCATCTATCCCATGCAAGGAGTCATTCCTGGCCCCAGAGTTTTTACAGTTGGTAAAATACTGTACTTCTACTGATGCAACCATGGAAGGACTGATGAATCTCATCCAGACAGAGGCAGGTGAGCTGCTTCTTTCCACAGTTTCCAAATTATGGAAATTATTCTGGAAGATAAATTATGCCAACAAACTGTTTATTTTGAAGCACCAAGGGTCTTCCGATTCCCGGTGTTTCGAAAGGAATTCTGCAAGGACTTTATAGAAGAGCTGGAGCATTTTGAACAGTCGGACGCACCAAAGGGCCGACCGAACACCATGAACAATTATGGAGTACACATTTTTATCATACACACTTAATCCAGATTGTGTGATTGATATTGCATTCAAAAGGCTTACTAAAATTGTTCTTTGTTTAATAATAATTTGAAATCTCTCTCAATGAATACAGATTCTCCTCAATGAACTGGGCTTTGATGAGACTTTCATCACCCCACTGAGGGAGGTCTATCTGCATCCACTCACGGCTCTGCTCTACAGTGACTATGGAGGAAGCTGTCTGGACAGTCACAAGGCTTTCGTCGTCAAGTATGCTATGCGTGAAGACTTGGACCTTAGCTATCATTATGACAACGCTGAAGTCACGCTCAATGTGTCATTGGGGAAAGATTTCACAGAAGGAAACCTGTTCTTTGGAGACATGAGACAGGTATGGAGTGATTTATAGTTTATAATAAAGCTATAAAATAATAATATAATAGAGTGGCCTTTTATTGTGGCCACCCTAAGACACACATGTGCAATAATCATGCTGTCTAATCAGCATCTTAATATGCCACACCTGTGAGGTGGATGGATTATCTCGGCAAAGGAGAAGTGCTCACTAACACAGATTTAGACAGATTTGTGAACCATATTTGAGAGAAATAGGCCTTTTGTGTAGATAGAAAAAGTCTTAGATCTTTGAGTTCAGCTCATGAAAAATGGGGGCAAAAACAAAAGTGTTGCATTTTTATACATTTCTTCAGTGTAGATAATATTATTTTAAAAAGGGGGAGTCCTTACTAAAGGGCCTTTGCATCAAGAAGTTTGGGAAAAACCGATTTAATGTATAATCTTCTCCTTAATGCGTACAGTACAAATAAAATAAGATTAAATATTATCACATTCACCATTTAACCCCCCTAAAAGCACAAGTGAACACTTTCTTCAAGAAGAGATTTTATTTCATAATTATACAACACTTTAGTTCACTTTACAAGCATGCAGCCTAGTTATACATGTTAAAGGTGTATTTACAATGTCCTGATCATGTATGTTTGTTTTAGGTGCCTCTGAGTGAGACGGAGTGTGTGGAGGTGGAGCATCACGTTACTGAAGGTCTGCTTCACAGAGGCCAGCACATGCACGGAGCTCTACCCATCTCCTCAGGCACACGCTGGAACCTGATCATATGGATGCGAGCTTCACGTGAGAGGAACAAACTCTGCCCTATGTGTGGTAAGAGACCCACACTAGTGGAGAGTGGCGGATTCAGTGATGGCTTCACCATGGACCCTGACGACACTAGTAGTACATTCTCATGTTCTTTAACATGATGTTGTTCAATGCATATGGGTGCTGTTCTAAAGATTTCCATCAAATTTATTGTACAGCAATCAGGGTAAAATGATTTTGGTGCCTTCTTCAAAATCAGTACTAAAGGGGTATAAGGGTTTTTGTTTATGGGTAATTTTGACTGTAAATGACCTGATGATTGTAAATGTAGTGGTTTTAAACCTGCTATTGATGTCCGTCAATTTCTTATCTTAGGATGAACTGTTAATATATACAAGGAATTTGAGATGTACAATAAAATAAATAGACAAACAAACAAAAAGAATAATAATTGGTGTATGGTTTATATGTAAAAAAAAAAAAAAAAAAACATTTCAGTAAATATTTTTAATCTGCCACCTCATTTGCTTTACCAAAATTCAAGTAGCAAAAAAAAAAATTGTTGCTTATAGCAATACTAACAGAATTATTATTTTAAAAAGTTTTTTTTTTCCTACAGAGGTTAAATTCATGTTGGCCAATATCCATCATTTGCAACCTTTCCATTTACACGTATTCATATACAGAAAAAAACATCCAATGCACACTGACCACAAGTCACATAAATATTCTGAAACCTTCAAGTAAATAAAATTAAAGACAAAAATCTGTTTTGTTTGCTGTTTCAGAGCTTGTTTTTTGGTTGTTTCTTTCCCCCTTTAACTTTAATTTCTGAGTGTTATAAGCAGGAAAAGATAGGGAAAGGAAGGAAAAGCATGAGTGTTCAGAGACTTCATATCGAGGGAACTTGAATCTTGAACATAAAGTTGACCTGGTTTTCTAAAATGAAAATACAAAAGGTTTTGACTGCATATATATATATATATATATATATATATATATATATATATAGATTTTGTCTAAAATATATTCTCATTTATAGTAAGAAAATAATATTTCTGCTTTCACATTATATATGGTTTTAAATTGACTCCAATTAATAAAATGTACTGTACTTGCAGCTGTTTTGGTTTTTAAAATAAGAAACAGTAATATGGTGTTTAATGTATTCATAGCATATCTCATACATTTCGGCTCAATGTTTGCTCTTCAAAATAACTCAACTTTATGCCACGTAACCATTATGTCTATTCATAAAATGTTGTCTGATCCATTCTGTATATCATAAGTGAACATGAAAGTGTGTGTTAGCGACACAGGATCTTCAGACATGCTGAGACGGAGTGTGCAATGTTCCACACTGCACAACTGCAGATCCGACATTATAGCGTTGTTTCGCTGCTCATGTCCCTGTGATCTTGGTGTCTGCTTCTAGGGTTAATATCTGTGTCGTCATAGTCCGATTCCATCTCAATCTTCACCTGGGGCATGGGGCAGGACATCCCTCTGGCCATTGGCATCGCCGGGGATGGTGGACAGGAGATCTTCAGATGCAGAGTGATGCTGTGGAATGGCAACTTCCAGTTACAAGAGTGAGGAAGAGTAAGAGGCGAGGGCAATGACAGGAAGGAGGAACAGCAGGCTGTATTAAGATGTTAGTGTTCCAGGGGAAAGAATGTGGATGAGGACACCTAAATCAGGAAGAAGGCTCAGTATGCTTGTCCTAGGTTAAGCAGATTAATTCAAGTATTTAAATGTGATAAATACTAGGGCAACTATTGTATACCTTAACAAGAAGTTTCTGCATTAACATTAGTTAATGCATTAGGAATCATGAAATAATTTTGGTTTTGGGTTAATGTTCATTTCTAGATCAGACCTCTATTATAATATATATTTTAAACATTCCTGTTAAGAAATATACAGAATATATAATGTAATATATTACATTCTTAACAGGAATTTAAAAAAAGTTAATGTGCACCAAGGTTGATTTTATTTGATCAAAATATAGTAAAGACTAATAGTGTGAAATATTATTACAACTTAAAACAACTGTTTTCTATTTCAAAATATAGTTCAAATATAATTTATTCCTGTGATGGAAAAGCTGTTTTTTTTTTTTCAGCAGCCTTGAGCCTTCAGAAATCATATTAGCTTATTTATTTACATATTAAACAGTTGTGCTGCTGAATGTTTTAGGAAAATATACATAGATAGATATTTATAAAGTATCTATGATCAATTTAAAGTTCAAAAGAAAAGTATTTTTTTGTTACAATGTGAAACTTTACTTTCACTTTTGATCAATTCAATTTGTTGTTGCTCAAAAAATTAAATTTCTCTTAAGTATGAAATCCTACTGACCCCATATATATTTTCTGTATACAGAAAATATAAAATATAACAAAGTAATAGTTTTATTATAAAATGTTGAATATTTATATATCAACACTAACATATAGTATATGTAAAAAATTAAGAAATGCTATCATATCTATTATGATAATAGTCCAGTATGATGCCAAATGCAATAACTAATGTTAACAAATCGAACCTTTGTTGAAGTGAACACTTCATCCAAACCATGCCCCCTGAACAGCAAATGCAGACATGAAACCCAGCAGACTTTACATCATTTCTACATCAGAGTGATACAGAGGCACACATTTGAATAAGTATGGGTTGTGGATATATTGTGTAGGGGGGTTGGGGGGGGGGGGTATTCTGGATAAGCACTCTTATTGGAATCACAATTATACAGGGAAAGAAACAACCAAAATTACATGACACACTTTATATCTTCTAATATATATATATATATATATATTAAAACCTTTCTCACTGCCATCTTTTCCAGTAATTCAACGAAATAAACAGAAACTGTACTTACATCTAATTATGGACGTTCAATAATTATTATTTGTGTGTGTGTTGTTTCTTTAGGTGTGAAAATGTAAGCAAAAGAATATATATATATATATATATATATATATATATATATATATATATATATATATATATATATATATATAATATGCATAATATAATAAATTACACATTTTCTATAATAACATGCAGATTAAAATACTTGTGGTTGCATGAAAACAATTCTATCTGCATTGGTTCAAAGGGCAATGAGAATATAGCAAAATACTCTTTACGAGGTCTTGCATGACCTTAGCAGTTATACATTTAATATGCAGAACTACCTCTCAACTATGTCATCTAGTTCTGCTGTAAGTATTAATGCAGTCTTTAGTATTATTAAATGTAGAGTGGATGTGTATTCAAGAGGAAATGCTCTCGCATTTAAAAAAAAGAATAAAGTCAGTATCAGTGGTAGTAACTGCCTGGTTGGCATCGGGCTGCCCACTCGGAGTTGGAGTCTGGCCCCCGTAAGAGGTCACGGTAGGGAACGTGTAGTTTGAGCACACAGTACCTGCGATCCAAGTCCGAATCACTGGGGGAGCAGTTTGCATAAGGGTTATACTTGTCCTGTGGATCAAAGAACGGATAAAGATGAGTTTATGCATGTATAGAATTGGTCAAAGTTTGTTTTTGAGGCTTCATTGGTATAAGCATGAGGCTCTTTTCCACCAGAAGGTGGCACTGGAGAAGCACATTACAATAACTTTGCCAAAAATGAGAGAGAATTTTTATATGACTTAAGTTAAGTCAAATAAAACTTCTCTCATTTAAATCCCAGCCGTCTGCGTCTGTCTTTGAATAATCAGACTACTAAAATACTTACGTCTTCACTGTCATTCCCTCCTTTGCCTTTCTTTTTGTCCTTCTTGGTATTCTTCTTTTCATCCTCCTTTTTCTTCTTTTCCTTCTCTGGCAGGATATCATCCAGCCATGCCAGGTCATGTTGAGAGAAGACCATGTCCAACATCTTACGTATCACCATGAGACCAAGAATCTGAGGGAACGAGACAAACTATTTTTTGGTTTCCTTAACACATACCTAATATTTATTATCTTTAGGAACCTTGAATTACATACTAAATCCCAGACTCCTGGAAATTCATCTCAATGTTTACAGGGTGATTTATCTACATATTACAATCGTACAACATTTTAAAGTACAATTATCCCTTACCGAATAGATTACATGGAAACTAATATAGTTATGAATCATGATACACATTGCTGTTTGTGTGTAGCAATATAAAATATTCATACCATGACTGGGAAAATGATAGCAAGGAATGTGGATTTGAGGATCCAGAGAACAGCTAAGCACACAATCTGCACCAGTGTGAACAGGTGGACTCTTCTCAGCGGTACGTGGCGCAGGTATGAAAAATCTGGCTGGTGTTTCGCTGGCATCATAATCAGTTTGATCCTGTCCCAGAACTATAAAGGACAAAACGTCTAATTAGATACTCAGGGGAAAAATCTGTCATTATTTACTCACCCTCATTTAATTTCAAACCCAAATGACTCATTTCCATCTAATGAAAGTGAACCAGGACCAGGTTTTTGCAGACTTCAGACCTTTTGATGAATACACTGGTTCACTTCACAAAATCATCCAGTTGTTTGAATGATTTGAATAAACAGATTCACTTTACAAAATGGTGCAGTCTCAATGGTTTGATCTGAATGATTTGTTCAAAAATTGGACTGATCAGGTTCTCGATTTACTCAGTGATCACTTCCATTGGCAACTTCCATTTTGATCATTTCCTCACTCAAAACTTTCAGATGGCTTTAGAAAACTTGAAATCTATGGCACCACAGTCATGTAGACAACTTGTATGATGTTTTTATAATGCTATCATACTTTTTGAAGCTTGAGAGTGTGAAAGTCAGACACAACAGTCATTTTGTTTGAAATAGTTTGAAATGACTTAAAAATTGACTTTCTATTGTTTTACCTCAATTATATGAGACAATCACAAATCTACATGCCCAAGCTTGACAAATACAGGTGCTGGTCATATAATTAGAATATCATAAAAAATATGATTTATTTCACTAATCCCATTCAAAAAGTGAAACTTGTATATTATATTCATTCATTACACACAGACTGATATATTTCAGATGTTTATTTCTTTTAATTTTGATGTTTATACCTGACAACTAAGGAAAATCCCAAATTTTAGATATTAGAATATTGTGAAAAGGTTCAATTTTGAAGACACCTGGTGCCACACTCTAATCAGCTAATTAACTCAAAACACCTGCAGAGACCATTAAATGGTCTCTCAGTCTAGTTCTGTAGGCTACACAATCATGGGGAAGACTGCTGACTTGACAGTTGTCCAAAAGACGACCACTGACACCTTGCACAAGGAGGGCAAGACACAAAAGGTCATTGCAAAAGAGGCTGACTGTTCACAGAGCTCTGTGTCCAAGCACATTAATAGAGAGGTGAGGGGAAGGAAAAGATGTGGTAGAAAAAAAGTGTACAAGCAATAGGGATAACCGCACCTTGGAGAGGATTCTGAAACAAAACCCATCCAAAAATGTGGGGGAGATTCACAAAGAGTGGACTGCAACTGGAGTCAGTGCTTCAAGAACCACTCCGCACAGACATATGCAAGACATGGGTTTCAGCGGTCGCATTCCTTGTGTCAAGCCACTCTTGAACAACAGACAGCCTCAGAAGCGTCTCGCTTCAAAAAGGACTGGACTGCTGCTGAGTGGTCCAAAGTTATGTTCTCTGATGAAAGTCAATTTTGCATTTCCTTTGGAAATCAGGGTCCCAGAGTCTGGAGGAAGAGAGGAGGGCACACAATCCATGTTACTTGAGGTCCAGTGTAAAGTTTCCACAGTAAGGGATGGTTTGGGGTGCCATATCATCTGCTGGTGTTGGTCCACTGTGTTTTCTGAGGTCCAAGGTCAACGCAGCCGTATACCAGGAAGTTTTAGAGCACTTTAGCTTCCTGCTGCTGACCAACTTTATGGCTATGCAGATGTCATTTTCCAACAGGACTTGGCACCTGCACACAGTGCTAAAGCTTCCAGTACTTACTGGTTTAAGGACCATGGTATCCCTGTTCTTAATTGGCCAGCAAACTCGCCTGACCTTAACCCCCGTAGAAAATCTATGGGGTATTGTGAAGAGGAAGATGCGATATGTCAGACCCAAGAATGCAGAAGAGCTGAAGGCCACTATCAGAGCACCCTGGGCTCTCATAACACCTGAGCAGTGCCTAAGACTGATCGAATCCATGCTACACAGCATTGCTGGAGTAATTCAGGCAAAAGGAGCCCCAACTAAGTATTGAGTGCTGTACATACTCATACTTTTCATTTTTATACTTTTTATTTGGCCAAGATTTCTAAAAAATCCTTTCTTGGTATTGGTTTTAAGTTATATTCTAATTTTCTGAGATACTGAATTTAGCATTTTCCTTAGATGTCAGTTATAATCATCAAAACGTCTGAAATATATCAGTCTGTGTGTAATGAATATATATAATATACAAGTTTCACTTTTTGAATGGAATTAGTGAAATAAATCAAATTTAATGAATGAATGTAATATACAAGTTTCACTTTTTGAATCAAATTTTTTAAATAAATAAAAAATAAGTCAAAATTATATGACCAGCACCTGTATAAAAGAAAACATTGCTATTTAGAATCAAACTCAGCTTTTAACCATTTAGCCTCAGAGAAGCGTGGACCAAAATGCATTTGTATTCCTTCAGAATATTGTAAACCTCTCCGCTTGAGGTCCATCTTTTTGCCAGTGTCCTCCTCTTATTCTCTAACTGACATTAAAGTGGACTACTATTAGAGCAGCACAGAAAGCTAGCACACAAGAGGGTGGATTCTTACTGCAGTCTGACAGCCTCATCAAAATGCAGCTCAAAATTGCCTCAGTAAACCCAACCGGCATGCAAATATCCATTCCCACAACACCACGCTCTTCCATCCCTGCACTGTCAAAGTGGGGAGAAATCACTCATTTCTAATCACTAAACACAGTTGCAGCATGCATGCAAATGAGTGTTACCCTCTCACACAAAGTGCAAGTTGTAAGGTTTTCCCTGTATGGTTTGAAAATTTTCTATGAAATTAAAACATAGAAATGTCAAAAACAATAAAAGTACACCAGCCATCAGAACTGTTCCAAGCAGTTTGGTAATGGCTGTGAGGAGGAGGAGGAGGAGGAGGAGGAGGAGGAGGGGTGGGGAAAAGGTTAGATCCCTAAAGGCACTTACTTGGATACCACTAAGAGAAGCAACACCCATGTAGAGGAAGACTCCATACAAGACCGGCATAGGAATGAACTACAAACAGAAAACAAATACATACACTTCAGCTGCCAAGGCAACAGCAGTGACATTTGAAGACAACATGAAGACAAAACCAAAGCTATTTCATTCTCTTAATAAACATGAACACATTTTCTCAGTCTCCATTCTGGTATAAAGTATAACGCCCACTTTCCACCATCCACTCAGTTTTTCTGATGAATAAAACCTCCTACCCTTCTCAGAATAATAAGATCATGGAAGTGAAGTGACTTTCAGAGAAATATAACTGGAAGTGCTCATGAATCTTGCTTTTTCCCTTAATTTAAACAAAACAGCACACTATATATATATATATATATATATATATATATATATATATATATATATATATATATATATATATATATATATATATATATATATATATATTTTTTTTTTTTTTTTTTTTTTTTTTTATTATTATTATTATTTATTTTTTATTTTTAAAGATCAGGCAAGTGCTTCTTCACCTTTTTCTTTTTTTTTTTTTGGTTGATTTTCTAAGAATGTTTGACCTTTAAAAACACATTTTAACTGCATTTAAGGTACCATGAATAATAATAATAATACATTTTCTTTTTGAAAGTCATGGCTTTAAGATGATTGCATCTGACCAATTGAAGATGACTTTCAGGCTGCTATCCTTTGTTTCCTTTAACTGTTTTAGAAATTCAGTTTTGTAAATACATAACATTTAAATGTGCACAAGTTGTGGGTCAGCAAGATTTTTAAAAAGGAAAATACAATGAAATGAAAGGAAAATAAATTAATACTTTTATTCACCAAGGATGCATTAAACTGAGAAGCAAACAGTAATGACCTTTATAATGTTACAAAAGATTTATTTCTAATAAATGTTTTTTCTTTTAACTTTCTTTTAGAAGCATCCTAAAAATGTATCACAATTTCCACATAAATATAATAATAATAATAATTGCTTCGTATCTAATCAGCATAACAGAATGTTTACTGCTGGATAGTAATGAGCACAATGTATTAATTTATATTCAGTTATTTAAATTTTGTGATTATATTTCACAATATTACTTTTATTGTATTTTCAATCAAATAAATGCAGGCTTGTTGAACATAACTTCTTCCAAAAAAAAAAAAAAAAAAAAAAATCCTGACCCCAGATTCTGATCAGTAGTGTACAGTACATAACATCTGTTTGTTCTTTCACCATTCGAAATAGTACAGCTAAAGTAGATCAGATCATACAGACATCATCAAAGAACTTTCTTTTATGATAATAATTGCTAATCTACCCTAAATAACAAGTCAGTGTCAGTATTAATTATCTCTGTCATTTGAACAAGCTCACCTGCAGGATTGGGGCCAAGAAGATAGACACTCCTGTCAGCACAAAGACCAGGATTCCTGTCAGCCTTTGCTCTCTGTAATCAGAAGAGAAGCAGTAAGAGAGAGAGAAAAGAGAGAATAGAATATGGAGAACTATTTGTATTTGTATAATTTGTGTTGAGCTATGATGCAACAAAGAAGCAACGTATTACATATATTACCTAAGCAGCTTTTTTAGTGTTGTTTCCATATTTGACTTAGTGTATGTTTTTAAACATAGTATTTGTCATAACATGATAGCAAGTGCCCGACTCACACCAAACACAGTGCACAAATGCATTTATTTCAGCATTTCAGCTTTATACAGAAGATTTAAGCAGTTTATAGCTAACTTGGCATCTGTTCCATTTAGATTAATTACCATTTGGATATAAATGTGGTCCGCCTCCTCACATAAATTGGATTTTATGACAACCAAGTTTGTAGTAAGTCTCAATAGCCCACTCTCAGTAAACGTTTTATAATTTATGGCTGTTATTAAAGGAAATGATTAACATGGTAAGTTAAAAATCACCTTTCTTTTTCTGTACACAGCCAATCAGAAACACCATCAGTGGGAGCCCACAAAACACCTGTTATGGTTGCTAAACAAGTTGTCCCTGTCTGTCTCACCTCACACCCAGAAACTGCGGCTGTTCCCCTGGAGCACTAGACTCGCTCTCCATCTTCAGTGAGTCAATGTGAGCGATGGAAATGACAGTGGCTGCCACGTACCACGGCAGGCCCATAAAAGAGCAGGCTACCATCAGAAAGCCCACCCACATTAGATCCAGGTGATACCCACAACCTTTCTGTAACAAACAGAGCGAGAATTTGAGGAAATCAGTGGCGATGAAAAGAACAGGGGTGATGAAAGATCTGCTCATTGCACAGGTACCTTTAGCTTGTTTTCCTTGCGGTTGACGATGACAGCGCTGATCTGCTGGTCCATGAAGATGAGGATGGTGACGAGGAGCGCAGGGACGAAGCTTGCCAGGTAAACCCACCACGGATTCTTTCCAAATGGCATCACAAACCAACCCCGGTCGGCGCGTGTGGGCTACGTGATTTGAAGAGGAAATACCCAATAAAACAATGAGGAAAAACTAAAGAAGAGCCTTTATTGAAAAGTCAAGATCAGTTTTATTCTCCAGCACGTGTGAGCTGAACTTCATTTCCTCGCACCTTGAACTCCGTGGGAACAATGAGTTTGGGAGTCTTCAAACCCATTAGCATGTCCAGTCCCACAAATGTCATGATGGACATGAAGATGGAGAAGTCACTAATCAACTTCCTTAGCTAGACAGAAAGAAAATAAATGTATATACTGTATATATACATATATTTAAAAGAAGTGAATAAAACACGTAGTTGCAAAAGCAGAATCACAGTGTTGTCGCAAAGCTACATAAAATATGTTGAGCTGCAAACTAGCCATTATTCATTATTCTATTATTATTATTATTGCATACAGAGTTTTTTCTTTTTATTTGATTGAAAATATAGTTAAAACATTTGAACCGTAATTACAATTTAAAATCAAATCAAATCAATGTTTTCTACTTTAATATATTGTAAAATGTAATCTATTTCTGTAATGGGAGAGATGCATTTTTAGCATCCATTATTGCAGTCTTCAGTGTCACTTGATCCTTCAGAAATGATTCTAATATGCTGATTTGGTGCTCAAGCAATGTTTCTTATTATTGTCTTTTAAAAAGTTTTCTGTTTTTATTTTTCTCATTTTTCCACCTTCTTTCATGAATTTACAGGTACAAAAGCTCTAACACTATCAAAGACCCTACTGATCTTACTAAATCCCATCAGCTATTAGGATCATGCAGAATTAAAGAATAGAGACAACTTTTATCTTAAACAAGATATAGTCAGTCAGATTTTGCAATAGCAGAGAAAAACTTAAGGAGGAAAGGACATGTCCAAGATACTAACAAGGTCCAAGTGAGTGACAGAAAAGTGCTAGTGTGAAAATCTGTTTTTTTTTCAGGAGTTTGGTGAGAAAAAGGAAAAAGAAACTTACCTTTGTGGGAAAGTAGCGACTGAATTTGAACTTCTTCAGGGTTACAGTCATAGTGTAGGTCCCGAAGAACAAAATGAAGGACATGAGAGCAAGATCTGGAACATACTTGCAGGAATTTCCTACCAGTGAGCCTCCGTACTTTACACACTCCTTCTTACTCAGCTGACTCCAGTCCAGAGCTGTTATATTCAACTGAGAAGATGGGACAAAGACAGAGGAAAAGGTAGAAATCAGGGACAGGAGGGAGGATTGTAGACAGGGCAGAGGATGGAAGGGTTGTGTGGTGCGTAAACAAAAAAAAAGAGAGAAAAAGAGAGAATAAAACAGGAGAGGGCCAAAGACATACAGCGATACACCAGACCTAGATCAGTAAGAATCAATTTGTTATAAATTAATTGGATTAATGTTGGATTTATATTTCCTTCATAATGAAATAATACAAAAACACAAAGTATCATTGTGGGTTATCAAATCAGTTATAGTTAGTGCAAATACAGTGGATTCAAAAGCTGTAATCTAATCTGAGCTCATGCTAACACAGATGTGAGTGAGGTGAAGACATGAGGCACTTACACCAAAGAGAGCAGAGGAATTATCTGGCACTGGGACTACAGTAACATCGAAGATCATTGGTGCCACTGAGCAAACAGAGAGAGGGAGAATCAGAGAGGAAAATGAGCAGAACAAATGGAAATCTCAAGAAACTTTGTTAGAAGGATTTATCCAGGATCAAAGCCAGCTTTGCCAAATGTAAATGACTGCAGGCATTGCCAGTGGTAGAATTAAAAAAAAAAAAAAGGCCAGTAGATGGAAGCAAGTCCCTGTTTTAATAAATTATATACTGAAACATTGAGATCAAATGATTCGTACAATACGGCTGATTCAATTAGAAACGATTAATCCATCAGAATGGCTCACTGGATTTGTTCAAAAACTAATTAATTCAAAAACTAAACCGTGTTGTTATGAACTGTTGTACAACATTAATAGCACATGTGCTGTTATTCAAAAGAAGTACACTGCTTGTGCAACAAATATAAAAACATAACTCATACATGGGTGGGTGCTATAAGGCATCCTTATAATTTATAATTCATTCATGAAATATAAGGGCATTCTAATAGGCTTTATCATGCAGTTAATGCTTTCAAAGGACTCTCAAGGCATGTTTTTGTTTGGTTTTTGTTAAGTCCTTTCTTCTCTCAATCCCTCCAAGTCCCACATACAGCACGATATCGCTGTCAAGGGAATGTGTTAAAAATCATACCTTTTATTTCGTCTTCTTTTAAAAGAACTTCAAAAGTTGCGCTTGCACCATTTTGCGTGAAAAATTTGGAAAACTTACTTCCTCTTGTGCGCAGCTTGTTACAGAAACAAGTTCTGATTGCCAATCGCCGTTATTTATTTCATGAATTATCATAAGAAGGCTAGAGAATTTAACATTTTTTATATAATAAACAGTAAAAAACTAAAGGGGATGGTAAGAAGGGATGGTGGTTCAACTGAGTGGGTGCTTTCATAATTTTTTTTTCAACCAGGGGGATGCCATCCCACCTCAAACAGAACCCGGTGTAGCTCTACTGAAATGTTCATTTGGTGTTTGAAACAATCCAGCATGCCTAAATTACTTTTAAAAGACCTCATTGCTAGTTTACATTCATTGCTGCAATCCATATGATAAACACAAACTCATAAAAAAAAAAACATGCTATTTGTCCAGTTTAAACTCATGCTTATGGAAATGTACTCACATCAATCGGAGGCCACGTTTGGGGTTTGGAGCAAAAACAAACATAACACAAATAAGTTACAGTAATCACATGCACTCAGCCAGTTCTTTTCAAACACCCAAAGCGACTTTGTTTAATCAAGAAATTAATATTGGGCATGTTAATTAATGCATGCTGACGGTGCAGTGACTCCAAAGTGAAATGTATTCTGTAACACTGCACAATAGGGTTTGATTCATTACCATAAGTAAATAGTTAAAGTTTAATGAAAAAACAACAAATCACACTTCTACAGCATATTCATCAAGATTAATGTTCATTTTACAGCATGTAGGGTAAGATTTATTTTATGTCGCCTTTTATGCTCACAAAGGGTGCATTTGTTTGATCAAAATATGTGAAAATATTCCAATTTAATATAACTAAAATAGTTTTAAAATGCAGTTAATTCCTGTGATGGCAAAGCTGAATTATCAGCTCTGGGGTAGAAGTTTACAGAGATATGATATTTTGATAAAAAATGTCAAATAAATAAATAAATACACAAAAGCAAATCAAACATACACATAGCTCATTCATGTTGACTTTAAAGGCAGGGTATCAATCTTAAATGCTCTAAGTAAAACAAATAAGAAAACGAGAACTAAAAAAATATTTAAAGCAAACACAACCTAAACAAAGTGAAAGAATAAAATTGAAAATAAACAATTTATCAAAAAACTAAACAAATTTGATTAACATCAGTTAACCATAAGTATTAAAAACATAAGTATTACTGCCAAATATGAGATAACATTGAACAGTATCATATTTAGAAATTAACTGAGATTACTAGATTAATAAATGTTAGAGAATGTGTTGGTCATTGCTTGTTTATGATACCTAATGCACTAACTAATATAAATTAATTGCACCTTATTAAATCAATGAAATTTTGCTCTATATCTAATTCACAGTTACTTCTCCACCATTTCAAAACTGATGTGCTCTATGCCAAGAATGGACTTACTTGTGTCTGGTGCCAAACACTCGCACTTGTAGGCCGTAACATAGTCTGGTTTGAAGTCTGTGTTGATGGGATAGTATTTGAAAGATCCCACCATCTTCTTGATGGCATCGGAGATGAAGATGAAGGAGATGAGGCTAGAGAAGCCTTCCTCGGTGAAACGCGTCATGTACTTTATGATGTAGCTGGCATCCACTGCGACCAGGAAAATGCACTGCACGCAGGAATGTATTCCGATCCACAGTCGAAGCTCCATGTAATCAATCCCATTATTTCTGAGGGGGGAAAAAGTTTACAATAAACAATAAAGAGAGATAAATACAAAAGCAGTGATCACTCGAGAGCAAGAGAGAAGTCACTTATTTGCATCAGTGAAGAGAGATGATTTATGAGTGTCTTTTAAGGGTTTGATGAAAGTGAGCAATCGAGGCTCTACTGTATTGTCCACAATAATCGACTGTGAAATTATGATGGATTGGTGCAGAGGACTCTCTCACTTGCTGAATTCATAAAGCAGTTTTTCAAAGATGAGGATGGGGCCCGTTGAGCTGAGAATAATGAGCGGTTGACCGCCAAACATGCAGAATACTGTTCCTGCTAGAGCGGTGCCCAAAAAACTCTCCATCACCCCCTGACAGAGAGTTAAACAGGGATAGAGACATGGAAACAAGGTGAAAAAAGAGAGAGACAAAAAGAAGACAGCTATAGATAAAGCTACTGTCACAAGCGTAAGAAAAGAAGATGATATGCAACTTTTAACAAACTACCATGTTCTGTGTCAAGTATAGAAAACTGCGAGGTGTACCTGGTAATTGTCCGTGGCATCCCCTAGAAGGCCCCCAAAGGTGATTGCATTGGTAATGCAGCCCAGGTAAATGAAGAGCACTGCAGAGATGGACTGAATGTGGAAGCCTTCATAAAAGTCGCTCGGGTACCAGGGGAGCTTCCTCTTTATGTCAAGGAAAAGGCCGCCACAGAACCTGTCCCGTAAACGTAGATGTTTAATTCATAATTCAACAAAGACTTGTCCTCTTTAGCTTGTGTTAGACAGACAGAGGTGAGCTCTATCTTGATTATTAGCACTGAGTACTGGCACCCATTTTCTATCTCTAAAGTTCTCAAAAGCCCTTGAGCGAGAGTGCCAAAAAGTGCATTCAATTTTCCTTTTCTGACATACTGATCAAGATATGAACTCTCCTGAACCTCAGAGCTCTAAGGCATCTTTCAATTATTTGCAAAGGCAGATAAGGCAAGAACACTTCGAGCTCCTGAAACTCAAGCTATGACCAAAAATTTACAGCTGAAGTGTTTTAGAGGCTCTGCAAGGTTGAAGTACTAGAACTTCATGTCCTGAATATCAGCAGATGAATGCTCAGTCAGCAGGGCTGTAATCATTCAGAAACTTAATTGCAGATATAATTTCAATTCCCATGAACTAATGGAGGTGACAAACAGGAGGCAAAATTGAAATTTGAACGCAAGGAAGTAGATTTAAAATGAATAAAAAGTTTGCAGAGGAAACGTTGAATGTTGTCTTGTAAAAATATTGTTTGAACGTTTTTGGAGAAATGTTTAAATTCTGCATTAAATCGAAATCTGTGCAAGTTAATCCACATTAAAATCTGAAAATTAGCTTCAAGTCTGGAATGGCATTCTTTCAAGTTGCACTGAGTAAATGCAGCTGGATAAATGTCTGGTTTGTATGTCTTATGGATAGAAGAAAAGAAATACATAACTTTAGGTGGATGGATGGATGGATGGATGGATGACACAATGGACCCACCTCCCTGTATATGCCAACTCTTCGCCAAGCTCATGTGGAACAGGCATCTCCTCATCCTCACTAACAGGCCCTCCACCGACTGCTGTCCCATTCATCTGACCCAGCTCATTGAGGGAAAACACAGACTTCCTTCTCAGAGAAAACAAAGAGAATGTCAAGATGGGAAACTTATGGGCCAACCAAAGCCACACAAGAATGAGTTTTACCTTTGGTCTGCTGAGGGAATTTTTTTGGGGGGTTCTATGCGAATTTTGGGGTCCCATTCTCCAGGTGGAAGCACAATCACCTCGTCCAAAAACTCATCAATGCCAGCAATCAGATCCTCTCGGTCCCTGGCTTTATATGCTACATCACTGAAGAGCTATAGATAAAACAGAGATTTTACCCAGGATAATTTGGATGTATCCCACATTAAGAATGGTAAGAAATTACTGTAGACTGTATTACAAATATGAATTGCATAACAAACAAACAAAACAATCAAACTTACATCATCCACCATGAGCGTGGCGATGGCACGTCCAATCTCGTTGTAAGATTTGGCTTTGCCAGGAGGCCCAAGTAGCACAAACAAGAATCTGTCCATTAAGACAAAACATATTCGAAACTTAAAGCTGCAGTAGGTAACTTTTGTAAAAATATATTTTTTACATATTTGTTAAACCTGTCATTATGTCCTGACAGTAAAATATGAGACAGATAATCTGTGAAAAAATCAAGCTCCTCTGGCTCCTCCCAGTGGTCCTATTGCCATTTGCAGAAAATAAATCGCTCCCGTTAAGAAAGAACCAATCAGAGCTGCGGTACGTAACTTTGTTTGTGTTTAAAATATAGATAAATATTTATAATAAGCGAGTACACCATGAATCCGTTTTCCAAACCGTGTTTTTAGCTTGTTCTGAATCACTAGGGTGCACCTATAATAAGTGTTTATATTCAGACTATTTTAGATTGCTTCGGGGGTACCGCGGCGGAGTAACCCAGTACCTTTGTGATTCTTCATAGACATAAACAGAGAGAAGTAGTTCCGGCTATGATGTTCTTCCGCAAGACGCAAGCAGTTCTGTTTATTAACCGCTAAAGCGTCAAAAGTTACCTACTGCAGCTTTAATTTTAGTTCATCAAACTTCTTCCATCATTTTTCTGCAGACATATTGTGAGTTTTTTATGTGCAAAACCGTCACCTGGTGGGCACTGGGACTTCTGTCAGACCTCCAAGAGTGGTGGCCTGAGACAGCCGAACGAAGGCAACAAAGGGTTTTTCCAAGAAATCCACTTCTCCAACCAGAACATTTGATGCCTCTGCATCTCTGGGGATTTTTTTCATAAACTTGTTCTTCAGCTGAAATAAAAGTGAACAAAGAAAATAAAAAAACAAACATTTGATAGGTACAGTAGGATCCTTATGTTGTCTTTTACCCTTCTCTTCCATCATAGGACCCTTATGTTGTTATTTAACCCCTATGCTCCATCACAGGAACCTTAGGTTTCAATTTAATCCTTCTGTTCCATCAAAAGACATTTATGATGTAATTTAACCCTTCTGTTGCATCACAGAAACCTTATATTATCATTTAAACCTTCAGTTTCATCACAGGTTGTTTATGTTGTAATTTGATCATTTTGTTCCACTTCTGATGATTACATTGTCATTTAACCCTTTAGTTCCATCATAGATCCATTACTTTGTCATTTAGATTAGATTCAACTTAATTGTCATTGCACATGTATGGTACAAGGCAATTAAATGCAATAAGCAGTAAGTACAGGATATACAGTGTCTACAATATGTTTTAACCCTTCTATTCAATTATAGGACCCTTGTGTTGTCATTTAACCCTTTTGCTCCATCACAGGACCCTTATATTGTCATTTAACCCTTCTGTCCCACCACAGGACCCTTATATTGTCATTGAACCCTTCTGTTCTATCATAGGACCCTTATGTTGGCGTTTAACAGTGTGCTGCTTTTTATTATTGAAAGGTTCTATATAAATAAAATGTTATATTATTTAATTATATATATATTGTGCTCTTTATATGTGCCAATAATCTGGATCTGCACATTTAAACACAAAAGTTGATTTATTGCTATTTACCATCTGTGAAAATTTTCACATACATTTGCTTGTACTATTTTAAACTTTATTACTAAAATGTGTGCAGCCTTTCTCACTTTGAAGACAACAATTCCATCTGAAGCCTTTGAGTAAAGTGCAGTCTGGATTTATATTAATCTCTCTGCTTTCCTCTTTTTTTCCCCTCTCTGACGAATCATAAACCAAGCATATATCCACTGGGGTTATGACATTCATGTAGAAGAATTCTATCTCAACTTCACATTGTGTGTCAGGGATGTAAGAATGGAGTTCAGAAAGGCTACGCTGAATTATCTGGCAGACGAAGCTCAATGTGTTTCTATGTTGGCCTATTCTAAAAACCAATATATCTCACTTCTTTGGATAACAGTTTGGAGTTCCTCCATACAATGCTTTACATTTTCCCAGCTCTATAGACAACACAAAATGGTTTTGGAAGTCCTATACAATTTATACTGAGAGCCTTTTGACGGGAAGTCTAGATATAAATGTTCAATTATTTTTTCAATGATTTACACCATCATTCAAAACTTTTGGTTTTTAATGAAAGAAGTCTCGAATAAAGTCTTCTTTGAAAGACGTCTCTTATGCTTACCAAGGCCGATTAATATTGAAGAATACGGTAAAAACAGTAATAAAATAAATAAATTAAAATAAAATTAAAAATAGTTTTTTATATTTTAAAATGTATTTTATTCCTGTGATGACAAAGCTGAACTCCAGTCTTTAGAGTCACATAATACTTCAGAAAAACATTCTAAGATACTATTACTTGGTGCTCAAGAAAAAAAAAATCTTATAATTGTCAATGTGATATATGCGTTTAGGGTTCTATGATAAATAGAAAAATGATCTTTTTCTATTTTTCTATAAAATAGAAAAAGAACAGTAGATATTAGGAATGGAAATCTTTTATATATCATTATAAATCTTTGTCACTTACTATCCATTGAATGCATCCTTGCTTAATGAAAATATGCATTTCTTTTTAACAAATCTTACTAACCTCAAACTTTTCAGCAGTAGTCTACATGTTTAAATCAAGTGTTTTTTTGCTCAGGCACACAAGACTAACAATTTAAAGGTAAAAATTATGAAAACTTTGCTGTTACAATATATCTTCATGAAGAAAAGCAGGACAGTAAGTGTCATGAGTGTCATGACTGGTGGCTATATATGTTGTGTGCCCCTGGACAAACTTTGTGACACCATTTTCCAGGGAGATCAGCCCTCAGATCCCGAGTATCTCTCTGCATGTGGGAGCTCAGCATGAGGACCACACACTCAGATGGTCCATTTCCCCAATGGCAGATCAATACCAACCCAGACACCAGGCTACGGCAAAGCATAGCACATCAGATCAGCAGCACAACACACAATCACAGCAAGCTCCTCATAACAACATACCATCAAATACATCAATTCAATTATGTTAATAGAACAAATTATACAATGCAAAATATCAATTTATTAAAAGGAATGGCAGGAGTTTCTTATTTCTGTGATTTTCAGTTGATTCTTTTGTAACCTCAAAAACACTCTTCTTGGAGCTGTAGCTAAGAGTATATATTTAAAAAGTGTTACTCCACCCCAAAATGATAGTTCTGTCATTAATTACTTATTCCCATGTTGTTCCAAACCCGTAAAAAACCTTGTTCGTCTTCTGAACACAATTTAAGATATTTTGGATGAAAACCGGGAGGCTTGTGACTGTCCCATGACTGCCAAGTAAGTTACACTCAAGGTCCAGAAAAGTATGAAAAGCATCGTCAGAATAGTCCGTCTGTCATCAGTGGTTCAACCGTAACGTTATGAAGCGACGACAATCATTTTTGTTCACGAAGAAAACAAAAATAACAACTTTATTCACATCACTGTAGCGCCCTTTCGGAGAACATCCACTGAGTGCAAACTGCGTATGCTTCTGTGTCCATGACACAAGGGTATGTATTCTACATATAGTAACAAAAACAGCACATCAGTGCAGTGTGGCTGACACAGAAGAGCGTACGCTGCTTGCGTTCAGTGGATGTTCTCCAAAAATGGTGCAACGGTAATGCCGACAGACAAAGAGGAGACGAATTGTTGAATAAAGTCATTATTTTAGTTTTCTTTGTGTACAAAAAATATTTTTGCCACTTCATAACATTGTGATTAAGAAGACAAACAATGGTTTTATGGGTTTGGAACGACATAAATAAATATAAAAAAAATAGAAATAGTAACTAGTTACAGTTACTAGTTACTTCATTCAAAAAGAAACTAAATTACTTTGTTGATTACTTACTCCAAAATGTAATGCATTACTGTTAAAAGTAACTTTTTAGTTAGTATTTTTAAAGAAACTTCTTTAATGTTCCCATTAAGTCAGTTTTGTGTTTGTATAGACGATAACGCATAAAAGGGCATTAAGAAAAAAAAGTTATTTCAGTTATACATCCAATTCCAATATAATGATGCTAGAGAAAAGACATTTAGTTTAAAAAGTCTAGAATCTTTCTTGCTTGAATTTGTCAGTGGGGTCAGTCTGGAAAATTGTTCACGGCAGATAAAAATAGCTTCAAAGCAAATACAAAAGATCTGTGCAGCTGCTATTGTGAACTATACAAAGGCTGTTGTGCCTGGACAGATTGTGGTTTTCTACATTTGTGACTCACCTGGTCTGTGCTTGGTGTGTCTGCAATGTCATTCATACTCCTGCTCTGAGCTAGGCCTGCAGACACACAGGCACAAATAAACACAGGAATGTCATTACAAATATTTAATCAGAATGATAAATATTAATTAAGCCTTATTCCATCAGCTAGCTATTTGACAACTAATCTGACATCACTCACTAACTAATTAAAAACTCTTTCCGGGCAGCTTTAATGGAAAAGCTTTATATTAATTGCTAATTGCTAATTAAAATAGACTTACGTAGCCGGCCATAGTTGGCTGCTTGTTTGCTTCGAAGATCTTCTGTAGAGCGGTTAAAATTTGCTCCAGCAGCAGGGGATCGGGCGGGGCTCCGAGCTTTGAGACACAACATTACTTTTTAAACAAACTATTAAGCAGACAATGTTTTTCTAATAAGTTGATGCTAATGAACTGCAGGAAAAGGACAGCTATGAAATAACCCCTGGAAAGAAGTAAAATGGGATTGGGGACTGTTCATCAAAAAGTCACTTGTAGTATCATTTTATTCAGTAATGTTCAGGATGAATTTAACAATTCTTGTTTGAGTTTGAACGACATATGATCATTTCTGGATGAACTGTCATTTTATGAAAACAAGCAATTAGGCTGCATTGTACCTGAAGATTCACACAAGGAATCTACAAACTGACAAGAGAACGGTGCAATTCCAATGCAGTGCAATGGTTTAGTCATTGTTCATTTATTCCTTCATTTTTCAACCTATTGTGCAGAATACAGTATGAGTAGGGATGGATGGAGATGAAGATTGAACACTCACTGACTCCAGACCCAGACTTGCCCAGATCTGCAAGGGAGCGATGGATGGGTTTCTTTGTCTGGTGTCTGTGCTTTCTCAACAGAACAAAGCTGATTTTATCTCTCAGCTCAGGACCAATCAAGCCTTCCTCTATCTGACGCTCGATGATGTCATCTACAGGAGACAAAAGTTAGCTGTGAAAGTACACTGGTATGATAACAAAACTTAACAATGCATGACAAAAGTAATGAAAAAAAAAAACTTTTTTTAAGCTACACTTCAGTATGCAAGACGATATCTGTTGTACAAAGGTTTTGATGGTTCTGAAAACATCAGTAGCCCCCCGTTAGATGACAAACGCCGAGAATAAAGAGCTCGGTTGCTGACCGACTATCTGTGGTAGTGAATATCCCTCCAGGTCCAGCAGCACGGTGCCTGTCTGTAGGCATGTCCGCAGTTCAA
This sequence comes from Carassius auratus, assembly GCF_003368295.1. Classification (NCBI taxonomy): domain Eukaryota; kingdom Metazoa; phylum Chordata; class Actinopteri; order Cypriniformes; family Cyprinidae; genus Carassius; species Carassius auratus. The sequence continues at coordinate 187,887 of NW_020523466.1, forward strand.
ACAGGCTGTGCAGGGAGAGCGTAGAAACGTGGGGTTTGCTCCATCTCTCACCACCTTCCTCAACCTTTTCCTCAAACTTCACCCACCTGCAGATATGCACAGTCACACACACACACACACATGCACACACACACACACACACACACACACATGCACACACACAAAGTTGAAGTCAAGCAGAGAAAGGGAACATTAAATTTCTAATGTTGATGTTGTTCTGGCCCAGATGCTGTTTACTTTAAGATGAAATGTGAAATGTCTGTGAAGTGCCCAAACCTTGAAGGGCCATAAATCAAACTTGATATGAGTCTGATTTTTGGTCACAGGCTGAAAATAAATGTTGCCTTATATACAGCCATATTACATTTAAAAAATTACATGTTTTTATATGAAATTAATTTATATTTTCTACAATTTAATGCAAATGTGTACATTTTGTAATGTTTAAGATAAAGTAGAAATGTAAATATGCTTTAATGGCATGTTTTTCTGCCCTCTTGTGATATGACATGATGGACCAAATCATTTTTGGCATTTACCATTTATATATGGTAAAAATAAAAAATATTCTGATGAATTAAACATCAACATAAATATGAAATTCTTCATTGTCCGATTCATTTGACACAGCTCAGAATATTCACTAGAACTAATTAGTAGTAGTGTCCTTTTAGTATTATTTATGTTGTATTTTTACTATTTTAAAATTAGCATTTATTTTTTAGTTTTAGTTTTCATTGCATTTAAATTCTTTGCAATTTGTGTCATTTTTATTTTTATTACCATTTAGTTTTAAGTTACGTGTAATTCAACTATTCAACTTCAATTATAATTCAACTTAAATGTATTTACATTTTTTAATATTTACAGTAGATCTTATTATACAAACCCGATTCCAAAAAAGTTGGGACACTGAACAAATTGTGAATAAAAACCGAATGCAATGATGTGGAAGTTTCAGATTTTCAATATTTTATTCAGAATACAACATAGATGACATATCAAATGTTTAAACTGAGAAAATGTATCATTTTAAAGGAAAAATAAGTTGATTTTAAATTTCAAGGTATCATCACATCTCAAAAAAGTTGGGACAAGGTCATGTTTATCACTGTGTGGTGTCCCCTCTTCTTTTTATAACGTCTGGGGACTGAGGAGACAAGTTGCTCAAGTTTAGGAATAGGAATGTTGTCCCATTCTTGTCTAATACAGGCTTCTAATTGCTCAACTGACTTAGGTCTTCTTTGTCACATCTTCCTCTTTATGATGTGCCAAATGTTTTCTATAGTTGAAAGATCTGGACTGCAGGCTGTCCATTTCAGTACCCGGATCCTTCTTCTACGCAGCCATAATGTTGTAATTGATGCAGTATGTGTTCTGGCATTGTCATGTTGGAAAATGCAAGGTCTTCCCTGAAAGATGGCATCTGGATGGGAGCATATATTGTTCTAGAACTTGGATACACCTTTCAGCATTGATGGTGCCTTCCCAGATGTGTAAGCTGCTCATGCCACACACACTTATGCAACCCCTTACCATCAGAGATGCAGGCTTCTGAACGGAGTGCTGATTACAACTTGGGTTTGTCCTTGTCCTCTTTAGTCCGGATGATATTCAAATTTTGATTCGTCTGACACAAGAGTTTTCCAATTTGCCACAGTCCATTTTAAATGAGCCTTGGCCCATAGAAAACGCCTGCTTTGACTCAAAACTAGCCAATATTTGGCATGACATTCGAAAATGTATCACTTTCAACATTTGATATGTTATCTATATTCTATTGTGAATAAAATATACGTTTATGAGATTTGTAAATTGTTCCATTCCTTTTTTACTCACAATTTGTAAAGTGTCCCAACTTTTTTGGAATCGGGTTTGTATTTCAGCCTTACAAATTTTTCATTACAGTGATTTTGAATTTGCAATAGGTATAAGACTATTGATGCCATTTGTGTTTTGCATTGGTGTGTATGTTTTTATACCTAGCTGATTCTCTCCACTCCAGCTCATCGCCCTCGTGTTGCAGTGTGTCCATCTCAGTGAAGAGTGTGGGTGTGGGCATGGTTTCCTCATCATCCCCCAAAATATAGCGCAGCCGCTCTGCTGCTGGGGACACTTTGAGATAAACAGGAAGAGAAGTGATTGAAAACTTGCCTGTTTGGATTTCACTCAGTCAGATAGTAGAATGAGATGGCCTTTATAAATAAAAAGTGCACTGCATGCAGCAGCACCACACACAGTGAAAGTATTTGCCCAAAAGTTGAGAAGAAACAACGCGCACACCCACTGTGTATGTTTGATCCCGTGTTATGATGGCAGACTGTGCCTGGAGGAACACAGAGGCAGTGTAAGCCATTGTTCATTAATTCAGTGTGTGAGGAATAAAGCTGTGACTGAACCTGGATGTGAAGCCACATTGTGCTTTTTTTTTTCATGACCATGTCAGGAAGTTTGTGGCGGCGTCTGGGTCGTACTGTTCTTTATTTGTTCTTATTTCTCAGCTCTAACACCTGTTAGGTGCATCTTTATTCCCATCTACGGTTTGATCAAGTCTGCCTGTTTAATCCTCCCTCCAAATGGGCCACACACAAGGTTCCTCAGGACTAAAGATATGGCTCAGGAAGACACGTGGAGAATAGAAGCCCATAGATGTCAATTTGTGAATGAGATGCATGAATATTAAAGAGCCAACAAAGAGTGTTTTGTGTCCGATGTGTCTGTGTGTAAGACAAATTCACAAGTGAGAGAAGGGTGCTGAAACCTCCAGTCCATTATATATGAAGAGAAGCATGTTAGATTAAACACTGAGAACACAACTGACAGAGAAACTGACAGCTTTATAAAAAGGGCAAGAGGCAAAAATTCTAATTGTGCTGCTGTCATGGACGCTTCAACAACCATCATTCAGCAATATGAAATGTGAAAGTGATTATTAAGAAGCTGCTGATTAGATTGAAGTCAAATGCAGAACTATTAAAAAGTTAATTAACGCATGAATCCAGCATTGATTTCAGTAATGAAAGATTTCTTTTTAAAAATGTACTGTTACAAATGGTGGTCTGTCTATTGAAGCTGAAGTGCGATGACATGTAATTACTCACAGCTGAGAGTAAGAAAGGGAAAGAAGATCAATAACATTTAGTTCCATGTCAGCTGCAAAGGAGGTTATGGCCTTTTTTTGGTCCCTGGCATTAGTGCTGAAAAACTGAAAGGTTTTCAGGCACAGAGCTTAGACTGCTCAGACAGTCATGATATTCATTTTTAGTCCAACCAGGAAGGCTAATTTGCCATGGGTTCCCTTAATATCCAATGGATTTTAATTTTTTAAATAATGAATAATAAAAAAAGGTCTAAATTTATTTGAAAATACATGCATGTTATGTTTCAAGAAATTTAATTACGTATCTTAATTAATCAAGTGTGATTTTTAACGTAAGCTGCTAACAAGTAGCATAGACTTACACAGTTGTCTGGTATAGAGCATTAAAAAAATTATATAATTCTTTGCCACTTTTTAACAATTTGTTAGTATCAGTGTTGCTATTGTTAACTAAAAATAAAATAAATATTGTCTTAGCAACTAACTGAAATAAAATAAGTTTAAGTAATAAAAATACTAAAATTGTATAAAAAAGAAAGCTAAATATGAAATATTAAAAATAAAAAGCACATGAAAATTCTAAAATAAGCTCAATTTAAATTGCAAACTGGAAATATACAAATGAAAGCTAATTCACTAATTAACTACTATAATAGTATATAAATATAATATAAAAAATAACACATGTTAGCATCTAAAAAACACAGCCACTTCAAAATTCATGTTTGAGGTGTAATTGTATATCCTAAAAAAAAAAAAGTTTTCTTCATAAATCAAATCCCACCTCTCTAAAAACCCATTTGAAATTCCCTAGAAAATCCATGGCTATTTCTAAATCTTCACTGGGATTACTGATCCGCTCTATTCTGAATGTAATCAGAACTCATTAATAGTCTTATTTAGCATGCGATTTTGTTTTGACACAAATTTGGCCCATCATTTAGCATAAAAGTGACAGATGAAAACTGTTTTCTTTGAACGTGTGTTTATTTCTCTATTCAGTGCTGACTGCAAACTTTGATGCCTCGCAAGTAGTTTATTCTCAAGCGTTCAGAGACGCATCACCATAATTGTTTTTCATGGTCTTCTTTTCTGCATTGACGGCTCTATCCTGCCCTCGGCACATCACGATATTGAGAGTGAGGGTGCGGGGTGTATCTGATAAACCGAGCGCAACTCTATTTCACACACACAAACAAAGAAATGTATGGCAGTTTTGCTCCCTATGGTCCCCTTGAATTTGCATTCTCACTTTCAGACACATTACCTTGAGTCTATTGCCTTTGTTATCACTAGTCTGTTGACTATATAGAAGTGTGTGGAAAGTTCTGTGCTAGTAAAGTTTTACATTTATATCCTAAGTCACAAGACATAATCATACAATGATGATACACACTTTACAAATCACTAACATGAATGACTTTAAGCTCTTTTGGGAACTGATTAAGGACTCACTGGTTCTGTTGATTTCTGGTGGCAGATTGTGTTCTGGCTGATCCAGGCCTTCTGCTTCGAGATCGTAGCGGTCTCTGTCATCACAGTCATAGCGTTCGTGTCTCTGATGATCATGTCTAAGTCTTCGTTCTACATCTGCATCACGACTCAACATGGACGAACGTCTCCTCCTGCGCTTGCGACGGTAGCCTTGGGGCACTGGCACACCAATGTAGACAGACTGATGATCTGTGGAAGGCGCAACACATTTTAATATGAAGATTAATAACATATAGTTCAATATCTTAGATGTCACTGATTTTGGAAAGCAATTTCATGCTCCATAGAAAATGCTATGTTCACTCAAGCAAATCAATAAATCAGTATCAGAATCAATAAATGGCCTATATTCATCTGCAATAAAATCGTCAAGTTTCCAGTTCTGTCAAAGTATAAATATCACATAAAGGCAAATGACTCTGCAAAATGTATGTTTACTGTTTAAATTCACTCTTAACTGATAATACATCTAATTATTATAGCAAACAATTGTTGGTAACACCCATTCCACATGTAACTGTTCAACACTGATAATGATAAAAACACGTTTCTTGAGCAGCAACTAAGCATATTAGAATGATTTCTGAAGGATCTTGTGACGCTGAAGACTAATTAATATTGTTGTACTCAAAAACATAATAAAAAAAAAAAAAATCATAAAGACTTCAATTTTTTCCCCTTATGGAACTGTTACTTTCTATAACTATGATTATCCCTCGTCTTATTTTATGTTTTATGAGATGTGAAGTGGAGGAGGAAAAACTGTCTGGTTAATTGTGAAAGTGAGAGGAAATGTGAAAAACATTTTTAGCTGCTGGCACAGTAATAATAACTTATCTCATTTGGACACAAAATGCTTTGTGTGATGTTGAGTTTTTTGTCTCATTGAGATGGCAGAATAGTAGGATGTGTGTGACACTTTATTTTCTGAATTGGGTCTGTCAAATCTTGATAAGATAATGGAAAGAACAGGTGAGGGAAGCAAAAAGCCTGTTTCTGGTTCAGATTTTGCTGTAATCATATTTAGGAGTTGCTCAGTTAACATTAGAAGCTGCTGAAGGGTAACCATAAAACACAAACCTATATAAACTAAGTTATTGCCATAGTCTTTTCTTCCCTATTTTGACATATATATTCCACTGAAATGACTTCTCGAACATGAAAGAATATAGAGAGCGGGACTTGATTTTGTCAATCAGTGGATCACTGTTATTTGTTATTGCTGCAATTTCACTTGATAAATTTAAGTTATAAGTTATTCAACTAACTGTAGGGGTCTCCAAAGTGACAAAAACACACAAAACTACATACAGTTGCTTTAATATTTGATGACCTCATTTTGTTTGTAACTTTATCTAATGTGGCAAAATCTGTTCATTAGAAGATATAATTTATGTATTTTTAAATAATAGCTTTAATTTTACTCATTTATTGGTTTAACAGTTCACTTTACGTTTGTCTTCTATGTGTTAGGGCAACATGTCCTAAATTAGCTCAACATGTAATTACTCTCATCCTGATCACCTGATTAACCATTCAACCATTCATGGTTTCATGCCTAAGGTTACTCACCCTCCTCCTCCTCCTCATAACGGTAACGACTGTTTCCCATGACTCGATCATGATCCATCCTGAGATGATAAAAAAAGAAGATCATTTCATATTTATAAATATGTCAAAGAAAGAATGGAAAAAGTATGCCAACTAAATGTGTGTTTCTGTAACATCTCGAAAATGTGTCATATGAGAATCTCTTGTTTTGATGTTTTGATCTTGCATGACAGGAGGTCAGGGGCATGACTGGCGGCAATGGCACAAACTGGGCATTGAGCTGTTTGCTGAATCTCTGCCAACAGCAGATCAATAGTGAAATAATTAACAGAACAAATGACCGATGGAAAGATACATAATTACACGAGCAGAGGAAAACTCATGCAGACCGACTGCAAGGCCAGAGGCTTCACTATAAAGCCACTAGAAATGTTTATGATTTTGATATCCACCCATCATTATTGAGCACAAATGAAACTTCTACATATTAAGAGCTGAATTACTGTATTTAACTGTCAAATTGAATTCGAACTGCCTCAGGCTTTTACAAACATTCTGGATACAATTCAATAAATGCAACAGACACTGCACTATGCAAAGTATTTATTGTTCTAAATCCATCTCCTGTGCAATTTGAAATAAAATGTATTATTATATTTTAAAATGAACAATTTTATAAAGAAAGAATGTATTAAACTGATCAAAAGTGACATTGGAGACATTTATAATGTTACAAAAGGTTTTATTTATAATAAATGCTGTTCTTTTGAGCTTTGTTTTCATAATGAACAATCATGAAATCCACACAAAAAAAGAACAAAAAAAGCTGCACAACCATTTTCATTATTGATAATAATAAATAATGTTATGTGACCCACATATTAGAATGATTTCTGAAGGATCGTGTGATGCTGAAAACTGGAATAATGGCTGCTGAAAATTTCATAGAAATAAATGACATTTAAAAATTAATTAAATAGAAAACAGTTTTTTTAAATTGTTATAATGTTCCACAATATTTCAGTTTTTACTGTAGTTTTGATCAAATTAATGCAGTGAGCATAAGTGACTTAAAAAACAAACAACAACAACAAAAACAACCAACCCAAAACTTCTGAATGGTATACATAAATGCATACACTATTAAAATCAACATGATCATTTCTATTGATCAAGGTCCTCTAAAGTAATCAATCCAGTTAATATATTACTGTATGCCCCATAATTACATTTTTCTTCCAAATGTTCCTAGTTCTGTAACATTTATTCATAGGATTGCTCTATAGTTCTAGCTCAGGTGAGGAGTCATGAACTTGTAGATGATAATGAGGATGCCTGGAGCTGCATCTGATCAGCTCTGCTGGGTTCCAAACGGGATAACTAGTTGTCACATTGGCGTCCTTCACACCCAATGGCCAGCAGAGCAAGTGCGAAAGAACAATGGGGAAAGAGGGAGAAAGAGAAATGCTGTTGGCCATTCTCACTCACAGGCTCAATCAATGGGTCCCCATTTGTACTCAACCCACTTCCAGCACTGGCCCAGTGTCCTCTATCTCTTCCTGCATTGTCACTCTACTCTCTTTCTGCTAACCTCCCTACGTCAGTCTATATCGACTCACAATGACAAAAATTAGTTGGTAATTTTACTTCACACTATTTCAGTTGCTTATTAGTTTAGGAGCGACACTCAGATTTATAGTATTTTCAGTGTTAATTCTCCATGAATATTTAACTTTTTATTGCCAGCATGGGATGAAGACATTAAAATAAACATCTCATGGAACCTTGCGGTGTCAATCAGCGATTAAAATACTTGAAATAGGTCTTGTTCTCAGGACCCCCTAAATAAGATATACAGTGACAGCCATCAACAAGAAACATGAATATATTAATCATGTTAAATTAAATCTAATTCAGTAATAATAAGCGTTTTATCTTAGCAAATCTGTGGATTATCTCATGCATTAAAATGAGTGCATAGATTTTATCGCTCATCACTGCATGATATTTTTCATTGTTTGCTTCTGCTTATAACTTTTATTCTACACACACTACCATTTAAAGTTTGGGGTTGGTAAGATTTTTTTATATGATTTTGAAGTCACCATGGCTTTTTTATTTGATCAAAAATACAGTAATTTAAAATAACTGATTTCAAATAACTGCATTTAAAAATGTAATTTATTTCCTGCAAAGATTAATTTTTAGCAGCCATTCCTCCAGTTTTCAGTGTCAGCTTCTAGTTTCATTCTAATCGGCTGTTTTGGTGCTCAAGTAACAGTTCTTATTAACAACAGTTGTGCTGCTTTATATTTTTTGTAAAGCGAGATACATTTTTAGGATTCTTTGATGAACAAAAACATATTTGAAATAGAACATACATTTTTTGTAACATTGCAAAAAGATAAAAAAAAAACAACTGCATTTGAAGCTTCCTTGAGCCACAATAATACCTGTAAAATGGCATTTTTGTGATGTAATTTTACCTCAAAAACACAAAAAGTGTAAAGACTGTACACGGCAGCAGAGACACTCAAACAACCAAAATGCAGAAGGAAAAAAACCCCCAACAAAAAACATTTATAGCAGTGTCACATGACCCTAACACCAAATGTCATGCTGTTCAATGGATCACCCCGTTATCCGCTATAAAAAAGAATTACTACACAAAGCAAGTTTTGTTTTCATACTCAAAAATACATGCTTGGTAAAAAGTCCTACCTGATCTCAGTAGCGGTGCACGGATGGAGAGGAGAGAAGCTAATCAAAAGGACTCATCAATACAGGAAATCACTGAGGAGAACAACTCTATGGAACACAGGACAAAAACTGCATGTGACAGAATGAATCTGTAACCCTCTTCCAGATAATCACCCTCACATGCACAGACACACCCATTCATGCTAACACATCCACAAAGTGTGCGTCAATGTATGGACTGGTGACAAGGTCGATAAGTAGATAACTGGGTCTCAGGCAAATGGACCACTGAGGGGACAATACTGACTCACTGTGCACTCTCATCCTGTCCACATCTGTTCACTTCACCAGACTATTCACTCACTATGGTGTGCCTACATTAAATCCAAAACGTTTTCAATTGGTTGTGTCAGAATGCAGGAAAAAAGTCAAGTCTTTCACTGACTTGAAGTCGTTTGTCTGAATCGGCCATAACAAACAAATTAACGTTGACTACAAACATTTCAGAACTGACAATACTTACACAGTTGCTTTTCTTTTTCACTCTGTGACTTCTCTCCTACAGCTGGGATACACACTTCTTTGGCCTTAAGCAAAAAATAAAATAAAATAAATAATAATAATATATTATTTTTCATACACAAATGACAAGATAATCAGGATATGTGCTTTTGACATACGTTGACTACCAAGAAAAATCAAATTCATATCAGATGCTGAACTGAGTCCATCAACACACACACACACACACACACACACACACGCACATAATTAATAATACGTTTTGGAGCCAGCCTCTAGCGGCCAGTCAATGAATTGCAGTTTTAGACACGTCTGTGTTGGTTTCACGAGAGAGACCGGAAGGTCACTCTTTCATCATCCACACAAGGTTCTATATCAGGGACACATTCCATAACTGCCAGCAGAAACCCACTCATCATCCAACAGCCAGCACTCAATCATTTGTGCGAACCGAATATTTCCAGAGGAAATGGCATGTTGACGCATATGAAAAGCCATTTTCTTCGTATGGCATACTGGACAGAATCCACTCCACTTCTTGCATTGCATTTTTGTGAGTAATCAGGGACACTCAATATGATATTCATTGGCAAGATTGGATTCATTCTGCCGTCTGGAGCATGTCAGTCCCAGTCTGATTTGTTCGTTGATAACACCATATGGGTTTTTTGTCAGAAGATGATGAGATGAGGTGAGTAGGTGTGCATTACCTCAGGGATGATAGCAAGGCAAGGCACAGTGCATAGCCATTACCACGTGTAGTAAACCTCCAATGAATGAATGCCAGAAAAAACTAAGTCTGAAATGTAAAATGAAAACTCCAAATATTAACACTTTGGTTGATGTTTGCACCAGCTACCAATAAATTCTGCAATGACTGATTCAAATATTTTGACCTTAAGATGCAGGTTATGCAAAAACAAGAATGGAAGAAAATTGGCTATTTTACTGAGAGAACCAGCACTGTAATTTTGTACCCATTTTCTATCATTTACAGTTTACACAGAACCCTTATTATTTTATTAAAGAAATACCCTTTTTATTGCACATTGCTCTTGCACATATTAAAAGTTCCTTCTGGGTACAGGCCTTTTTTTTTTAAGTGATTCGCATTACAACCACCCTGGGCCCTACCCTTTAGTCATTTCACTGATGACAGAACAAACTGAATGCCCTGCGGCTTTTTAATGTATAATATGCTCTCTTGATGTTTAAGGTGTTTATTTCAAAGACGCCGGTCTCAGATCAACACTGATGTATCTTCATCCAGATTTTAACCAAACCTCCAAACCCCTATTGTAGAGCAAACACTTTTTCCTTTGAACTGCCTGCTGTGATTCACAATCCCCAGTGAGAGAGATGTGCTGGGTTCATTACTTAGATAAGAGACAAAGCATTTTAAGCTGCAGCCGGAATGAGCCATATTCCCCCTCTTTTAGACACAAACAAACAGCTCTGGCCTTTTAATATTGTATTTCACTCTCAAGGAGTTGAATAGAGTTAAATGTCAATTTTAACCACATCAGAATCTTGGAGAGGGGATAAAACTATATTTTTCCTCCATATTGCGAATAAAACTGCAGTGCCTCTATTTAACTAATAAACTAAAAGTTTAATTTTGGCCATCCAAAATGTAGATGACTTTGTTTCTTGTTTGGAACCAATTTTAAACAATTTAGCATTACATCAAATGCTCACCAATGAGCTCCTTGAATGGGTGCCGTCAGAATGAGAGCCATTTGATGTAAATGTCTCCAAATGAAGAAACAAATTTATGGCCTTTGAATTGAATATGAATTTTGGGGTAAAGTATTCCAGTGAGGTTTTCTTACATTCTCCTGAAGAACTTAAATTTTTGGATTTTACACTAAAGAATAAACTGAAAACAAAATTACTACAAAAATGCAGTAAGACTTTTAAATTGTCTCAACAATAATGCTTTTAGCCAACCTAAAGTTGTTTGTTCATGCAATGATAATAGTCTTATTTTGTTTTTCATATTCTTGCCCAGCAACTGAAATAACAATTACTGTTGTTGAGCAAATGTATTATTTTCTGTTTCCTGGATGAAAAAAATAGAATTTGTAAAAAACCATTACCACTTTAAATGTCTATTTACGAATGATAAACATGGACTTGCTCCTTTATCATCTTTTCCAGTAAAATTATAATGATGGTATCAAGAACATACTGAAATGTTATAAAAACCATAATGGACAACTTTGTTTTTGTTTGTATAGTATCTTACAAGACTAAGATAGTCAGGATTTAGATTTAAGTTCAACATACTCTAGGCCTCAATACTTGACACACAAACCTCAAGAACAGTGGCAATCAACAAAAGCACAAAAAAAAAAATATATATTTCAGTTGCCTCATTCCATCCCCTATCAGCTTTTCCAGAATCCCAGACGGGGCAAAAAAAAAAAAAAAAAAAAAAAAAACATCTACCCGAGTATTGACTTTTAATCTGCAGTGCATCACTCAGACTCCTTGCCTCATCCTCTTTTCATGCACTCATTCATCTGATAAAACCGAGAACCCCTCCTTCAGCCTCAATCAAGTCAGCAATTGTTAATTACTGTTCTTAATGCTGTTATTATTACCATAATTACGCTAGTGTGAGTGCATTTTGTTCCCTGCTCTAAGTGCACAAAGTGTTATTTTCAATGCTGAGGGTCATTTAATCCTATTGAGACAACAGCTATAATTATTCCACATGCAGCCTCTTGATAGCCATCATCATGAAGGGGAAATCATGCAACATCTACTCCCCAGAACCACTAAAAAGGTGTGATTATGCACTAGAAAACGTCTTATGCATTCAAGAGTTCAGACGGCCAGCTTCCATGAATCCACAAGCCCAGCTCCTTTGAAGTTTTCACACCTCCATGCATCACTCCACGGAAAAGCTTGAGAGAATTTGGGGCTTTATTCAACAATGCAGAATAAACCTGAGAGACATGTTTAAAAGGTTAATTCAAGCTAATTTTATTGCAAGTCACATTAATGTTTCTACAAAACCAGAGCTACATTTGATGGAGCGCAGCAGTCCATCTTTAGCAACACCCTGAAAAGGTCTATTAGCAAAGAGGTGTGATTGTGAGGCATTTCAAAATGACTGCTGACAACTAAAAGGGTTTATGAAAAGGGTAATTATGACAACTCACAAGCTAAACTTTTTTTTTTTCAATCTTTCCAAACAGTAATAAAGGTGAAACATGAACTACACATTTAAAACAGCAGTTTATGACAGCTAAATGTTAAAGACAAATGAAATTTGAAGTACTGTTAAACACAAGGCCAGGTATCCCTTCGTTTTAAAAGAATCCTACCTACAAATGAGTGTGGCTATTCCAGAATAGCCTGAGGTACTCCGGGGAAAAAAGCTTCTGTTGTACTTAAGGCATTTCATTGGTACTTACAGTATTACTGTTAAAGGGGGGTTGAAATGCTATTTCATGCATACTGAGTTTTTTACACTGTTAAAGAGTTGGATTCCCATGCTAAACATGGACAAAGTTTCAAAAATTAAGTTGTATGTTTGAAGGAGTATTTCTGTTCCAAATATACTCCTTCCGGTTTGTCACAAGTTTCGGAAAGTTTTTTTCGAGTATGGCTCTGTGTGACGTTAGATGGAGCGGAATTTCCTTATATGGGTCCTAAGGCACTTCTGCCGGAAGAGCGCGCGCTCCCGTAGAGCAGAGCAATGAGAGGCTGAGCACAGACAATCCATTGATCAGAGCGAGAGCGTCGCGAAATGTCACAGGAGGAGTGTGTTTTTGGTTGCCAGGGCAAGACACAACCCTGCACAGATTACCTAAGAAAAAACAGCATTAAAGGACCAGTGGATGGAGTTTATTTTTACAGAGCATCAACGGAGTTGTGCAAGTGTTTGTTCCCTGCATTTCGAAAATGCTTGTTTTACAAACAAGGCCCAGTTTGACGATGGATTTGCACATCGTTTATTTCTTAAGGATAATGCAGTCCCAACGAAAAAGGGTCATGATCGTGTGTTGGAACCGCAGGCGGTGAGTAAAACTGCTTAAAATATCTCTGCCTCCTTGTTAGTGCGTCCGCCTCCCATCGGAGACCCGGGTTCGAGCCCCGCTCAGAGCGAGTCGTTGCTGCTGCTGCTCTCGTTCAGTTTCAGCCTCTGGATCTGATTCTGGATCATAACTAAACGGCTGAATCTGACTGTTAGCCATGGTTTGTTTTGGATGACGTTTTTTTCCTCACAGTAATGTCAGCTTCCAAACGCTCTCACACAAAAGCCTACTGGCGCTCGTGATTCTTTAGCTCCGCCCACACGTCACGCCTCCAGTCGGTCGTGTTTTTCCGGGAAAAATCGGTACAGACTATCTTTCTCTTATGAATATAATAAAACTAAAGACTTTTTGGAGTTATGAAGGATGCAGTACTACTCTATAGGTACTCAAGATTAACAGGATATTGAGTGAAAACAAGCATTTCACCCCCCCTTTAAGAAAGAACATCAGCATTACAAAATCCACATGCCCTTTTAAAATAGAAAGCAGATCCATAATAATCCTACGTGTTCATTTTTTTTCTTCTGAAAGTTGCATTCATGACATTAGTTTAATATAAAACAATAAAAAATGTGCATAAAAAGTTTTGAGAAACAATCTATACTAGATATGAATACCCAGCTTCATTTGCCAGTCACAATATTGATAATCTTTGACGAATTGCAAAGCTATGAATTTCCCTGAACTCATTGTAATATATATAAACTTAATTAAATATTAAAATCATAAAAAAACATTTAAAAACCTGATTGCCAACAATTAGTTCATAAAATCATTTCTATGCACCTCATGAACTATTACATATGACAAAATGACTGATAAAACAAGCTCCCTTCATCCCATAAGACACAAAATGAATGAAATGGTGAAAAACGATGGACTGTGTAAACAGCATTTAAAGTTATATGTTATTAAAAGTTTGATAAATACAAGCATGTGGAGATCTACTACTGTCCCTTGATATAACCAAACATTTGATAAAAACATCTCCTTTTTTCATGCGTAAAAACATTTGTATCAACAGGTAGTGCAACAGGCTTTATCTTAAAACATTGTGAAAGGGTAAACTTTTTATATACAAAAATCACAGTTAAATTAATAAATATTTAAGATGCTGCTTCTTTTTCTTTGTGGTTCTTAAGCTCGATTGTCCACTTCATCCATTCCCATACCTGATTGTGCTCCTTGGCTCTCCAGCTGGGAAAATGGAAGGGCTAATTTGGGCTGTTCTTGTTCCAGGTCAAAAGGGATGGGGTCTGGAGCCCAGGTGTCAGGCTCTTCTACAGGAATCGGCAGGTAGCCTCCGTCACGAGGTAGACACATACACCATCCAGCTCCCACGAGGTCCAGTTCACTGTACTTAAAACTGATCTTAAAGTCCACCACGTCTTGAGACTTACTCATCTCCACCAAAAGATTCCAGAAGACACAGCTCAGGAGAATACCAAGAAGCTAAAAGAAACATTAAAGTTGTGAAGTGTCAAGAGATAGTTTTTTGGATATGGATCATAAAGAACTCTTTACACCTAGAGCTATAATTGTATGCTGAAAGTGCAAAAAAAGTCACCTAAATAAAAAAATAAAAAAACTCTTAAATTAAGAACTTGGCAATTCTTATACTTATTCAGCAAGCATACATTTAAAATAATGTTGAAAAATATTTATATTTTAAACATGTATTTATTTTTGCTTTATATCAAGTTGTGATTTCCAAAAAATATTAAGCAGTGCAACTGTTATAAACACTGATAATAGTAACACATTTTATGGAGAACAAACTTCAAACTTCAAATTTCTGAAGGATCATGTGACGCTGAAGACTGGACCAATGGCTGCTCAAAATACTGCTGGATTTCACATGAATAAATTACATTTGGAAATATATTAAAGCAGTAACTTGTTTTCAATTGTCAAAATATTTCTGTCTATTATTGTTTTACATGTTTTTGATGAAATAAATGCAGCCTTGGAATAAACTCTCTTAAAAAAAAATTCAAATGCTGACCCTAATAATAGTGTCCATAAAGTTTACATAAAATCTGTACAGAACTTCTACCAGAGATACTTTTAATTTTGTTTAAACTGAAGCACAATAAGTGAGCACCATATTATTATTATTATTATCCATTTTTTATATATTGGAAAGTTAATATCTTCTATTTTAATTTCTTTTTCTTAAATTTGAAATCTTAATATCGCTGTCCTAGGTGCATCAGGACAGATTAGCTATTACACTACTGCAATTAGTATTTTCAGAGACCTTCACATATGGACTGAGAGTACATATTCAATCTAATTCTAAACTGAACTATTTTCAAAGTAAGAGTTGCAGAGCCAATCTAGACAAATCTTTTTTTTTTTTTTTTTTATGCACAGCATATGATAAAATATACAGTAATACTGTGCATAGACAGGAGCAGATCATTAATCCAAACATACTGTGATTTACTAGACAGCTGCCTTGTCACACTCTCCATCATATCTGTGCAAGTGGACTATTCCTCTCTGTTCTAATTAGAGGATTATTTCATTAATGGAGGAATGTGACAGCACGGCCGTGTGGCTGCATTTAATGTGACCTCTTCCCTCACCTCAGCAAGGGGCCAGATGAGACCGAAAAATAGAGAGACAGATGAGCAGGCTAGTTGTTTTAGAAAAAAAGTTTTCAAGTTTGTGCTTTAGCAAGACTGGGCAGCAGTTTCTCCGAGAGTCATTCACCCCTCGTTTTCTAAAATGTATTGTTTGCCAGAAGATTCTCTAATGAGGGAAGAGTCAAACTGAAAAGGTAGTAGGCTATCAAAATAGAAATGTGGAATGCCAGGGGAGATAAAACATGCAGAGAGAAAATTACATGATGAAGAGATACAAACATTGCAGGATAGGATGATATAAGTATTGAAGAGTAAGCACAAGAAGGGAAGGATGATCACAAAACCTGTGGTAGTCCAACTGCACAGCAAATTCCAATAGTAGCTCCAATATTGTCCCCCATCCACAGGTTCACAGCATGGATACAGCCACGCACATGAATTATTCCATCTAAAGTTTCACGCTTTAATACAGAAGAGAGAAAGAAATCAAATTCGGTACAGGTGGTAGGTAAAGCTCTGATTCTGTGACGGAAACAAGCTTAAAATATCACAAAGAGTGTCCATGGTAATGGGATAATAGAGGTGGTGCTTGTAATGGCTCTGATGTGATTTGTGGGGTTTTCATCTATGGAACAAACAACTGAATGAAGCCACCATTACAGATGATTGCATTTGAAATGGTTATTGGAGGTTTTTGTTTTCCTGCCACAGCTTCTCCTTTAAATATAATCTCACGTGTCAAGGTCTGGTAAATAATTCTTTCCAAATGCATCACTGGATATGACAGTGAGTATTCCGTAAAATGATGCAAGTCATTTAATATCAGTCAGTGATGGCAGGCCATTGTAAGAACGTGGACTTGAAAACCTCAGAGAGAGCTCAATTTCACCTGCTGGTTGAGAGTTTTGTAGCCACAGAGTGTGTTCACAACTTCTCCAACCTGATAGAAATAAACACACAAGACAACTCATTAGTAAAATTGTAGTTTTTGTAAACCATGTCAAGTGACTTTTGGTCAATGTGATGCTGTTGGTGCAGAAGAATGTTGGCTGTAAATGTTGTGTTTTTGATTGACCCTTGAAATGAATTTCATATTACAGAATTCCATACTGAATTCCACCATGCATTTATAACCATGCTGATGTGATCTTTAAAGCAAAGGGTCAGTGGAGTGATGGAATCTGTAATAGGACTAATGAGCAGGGAGCCCATCTAATCAGATTACAAGTAGATCATAAATCTGCCTGCTCCCAAAAGACCGGTCCAATTCCTCTAATACAATCTATTCATACTAATGTGACCGTTCACCCCATCTTAAAAAAAAAACAACAACAAAAAAAAACAAGTAGGCATCAGCTATAAGATACCATGTTTGAGATGACGTGGTTATGTCATGCATAATTTGGATAACTTGATTATGCTTTCTGCAGCCAATAAGAGTACAGTACACCCTTATAACACATTTGACTTGTATGAAGATTATCTCTCATACAATGGGCAAAAAATGCTACAAAAATCAGCA
The DNA here is from genome assembly GCF_003368295.1 of Carassius auratus. Taxonomy (NCBI): domain Eukaryota; kingdom Metazoa; phylum Chordata; class Actinopteri; order Cypriniformes; family Cyprinidae; genus Carassius; species Carassius auratus. The sequence goes on from NW_020523466.1 coordinate 205,416, forward strand.
GATTACTGAGTGTCTGCACTTAGTTCATTTACTAAATTCCCTTTATTTACTGATATTTACATTTTTGCTATTAGGATTGTACTTGATAAGGGAACATGTGGAGACAAGTATCTGAAATACAGATTAATGATCTGAAGCCTTGCTCATGCTTGTGTAGCCTGTGCTCGCTCACTGCATAGTGAGCTGTCATACCAAAAGAAGAGCAGTGCATTAGTGCCCAATCAACATTTATTAACTCAGAGAGACAGAGAGAGAGAGGCACTCATAAACAGTAGAGGAGATTCTATGCAGCACAGGGCAGGCAAATTAAATTCTCTCCGTCATGATGCACTCTCCACTGACTCATGGAGAACGGCATTTACTAGAAAGCTCTCTAAACCCACCAGAAAAAAAAGATCAGAAATCAGCTCCCTGTACTCGCAGACCTGTGTGTCAGACTGCTTCCATTGCAAAAAAAAAACACATTCTCTTCAGCGAGAAAAGATTACTGGTGAATTCGTGAAAAACACCGGATGACATATGCACTGATTAATGCATCACGACTGGGAGAAGTGCACGGAATGACTAACACTTTGACGGATGCAGCAGGTGTAGGGAACACCGCAGGCCAACGCACTCGTGCCATTGCAGAAGTGATACTGGTTTACTTCCCAATCCTTGTATTCATCGCCTCCACAACAAGAAAACTGAAAAGACAAAGACGAGATTGAGATTAAAGAGCAGCCTAAAAGAGGAATCTTAATTAGTCTTCAGTCTTCAGTGTCACATGATCCTCCAAAAATTATTCTAATATGCTGATTTGGTGCTGAAAAAACATTTCTTTTCGAAAACTGCTGTGCTGCTCAATTGTCTGAATCATCTGTGATTTACATTTTTCATCATTCTGTGATGAATAGATAGAACAGACAGCAAATGTGACATTATTGTCTTTACTGTTACTTTGGGTCAATTTAATGCATCCATTGTCATTTTTAGGTGTATGAATGGGACTGTAATTGACAAACTCTATATTTACACTTGAAAGGTGTACATTATTTATGGCTGAACTTGTATTAAGCGGTGTATAATTCACTAAGCTTGCTTTAATAAACTAGTTAAACAACCTTTTTTTGCACGTAGTCCAATATGTTCTTGAAGTCCAGGTCATCATAGTAGTGCTTAATTCCTTCTCGTATACTATTCTGAAACAATTTGATTGTCTAAAAACAAAGGAAAATTAACCTCATTGACAACAAAGCATTCAGCATAGCATTGCCTCTGCTCTTAACGTTTCTTCAAGTCTTACCGTATTTTCAAAAATCAGGGCAATGATGAGGGCTAGAGCCTGGAGAGCCAGCAGAACACACAGCACGCACAGGAACTGCACAAAAAGTCCATTTTAAGTCACAGAACAAAAAATCCATCTGTAACATGGTAGAGCATACACGCATGCGCCCAGACAAGCAACACTCACCATGTGCAGCAGAGTCTTGTTGTCCCTGAGGGATCCCACCATACCCATCACAGACACAGTGAACATGACGAGACCCAGCAGTATAAGAACCACAGCAGGAGCCAAAAACATCCCCTCCAGGGTGCGATTCTTCTGCCTCTCCACTTCTGCATACACGCCGATACAGAGCACACACAGACCGAGCAGCTGAGGGGACAGGGGCAGTGGTAGGTCTGGTAAAACATCTCTACAAGTCACATCAGATTACATCATTTCATAACATCACTTTACATAACTAAATCAGACATACAGCAGATATGAAGATGAAATCAATGTTTTAATGTACAACCAAGTCATGCACATTAGTCATGTGATGGAAAACCAAACAATGAATCATTTGTGTTCCTCACATTAATCCCTAAAAGAAGACCGATGTAATTCTTAAGAGTGCTGAGCTAAAACGCACAAGCAATGTAAATGAAATGACGCAAATCATAAAGAAGATTGATGTAGCCATCCTAATATCAATTTGTATCCTAACAAAGGAATTTATTAGCGTTCTAATTGAAAACCACTTCATTCTCAATTTTCTTCCCAGACTCTTCTTCCTGGAAAGTTAATTTAATAAATCTTGATGGATGATTCATTTTGTCATCTGTCAATTTCAGATTATGACATCTTCAGATATTTACTTCAGTTATTTTGTTTTAGTGATGCCCAATAAAGTAAGTGTCATGGCTATGAGCCTACCTTAAAGGATAAGGCAACCCAAAATGAAAAAACTGTCACAAAATAATATATTTTGAAGAATGTTGGTGACCAAACAGTTTCGGTTCGCCAACATTATTCAAACTATCTTCTTCTGAATTCCACAGAAAAAAAGACATACAGGTTTGGAATGACATGATGGCGAGTAAGAGATGAGCAAATTGTCATTTTTGAGTAGACTGTTCCTTTTAAGAGTAGAGACTGAAAGGGGGAGAGAAAAGATGGAAAGAGATTTGAAGAGTATTCTGAAAGGCTTTTATGCTTGTATCATCAAGTTCCAAAAACCCCAAATCAAGATATTCCCATAAGGCACTGACAAATAGCATTTAATGTGAAAAAACAAAGACAAAACTGAACACTAATGACTCGTGAGTCTAGCAACTTACAAATTGTAATCATACATTCGATCATACAATAAATACAGTAAAAAAATAGAGTAAATAAAACTAAAATAGTTTAATTAGGTAAAAGTGAATTCAGGCACTACAACATTGCAATATCTGTATTTGAATGTTATGTGCCCATGTAACAATGCACAAATATACAATTTTTGAATGAAAGTATGACAACCTTTAGTAATTTATACGATATAATGTGCATATATATATATATATATATATATATATATATATATATATATATATATATATATATATATATAATATTTAGATCTATATTATATATAGATAGAGACGATAAGGAAGTAATAAAATAAGCATCATGTCCAAGTCTTCATTCGTATAATTTAAATATTATTAGTTACCAACAACTTACAGGAACCAAATAAGTATGTAAGAAATTGGCGCATTTACAGAAACGATAACAACGTCCTGCGCCTTTAAATCTGTCAGCGACGCTTGTCAATTGTCTTTACTGAGCCACGGAGCTCATCTGTGAAATGTTAAAGTGAAACTGTCAAGTATCTCAAAGTGACTTGGCAGAAACGGTTAAAGTTACCATTATATTTATACTGCCTATATACGTTCAAAACACAGACACTTTAGCTTATTCATTCAGGGCGAGTGTGTGTAACGTTACTGTTCATGTGAGGGTGAAACAAATCAATAGGACAGCATTCGTTTTAAAAGTATACTTACCGAGAACAGCATTGAATAGACATTTAAAGAGAATTTAACGAAATAATAGAAGTGATTGGTTTTTCTCCATTCTTCGTACGACGGCATGGTGACAGCCTTAAATAGTGTCAGTTAGCCTGAGATTTCCATGAATTCAGATGTTAGCCGATGCCGCTAAAACTCAATGAGCCTTTGTTCTTTATAGAGATGGCAGTCTGTTTAAAAGACCCTAACACCCGTCTAAATGAATAACGAGAACTTCCATCAAGTGTTCCGCTTAGCTGTGGACTCCTCTGAATTAGTTTGAAAGGAAAAGCACATCAGCAGCTGCAAGGTGTAACTTTCATCCCAATAACAACTTCCGCCCCGCCACACAACTTGCTGCACAAACCTTAAAGGGCCAGCACAGGTGACATACAACCATAGATAGAGAGATAGTAGATACATAGACAGACACATATAGACAGACAGACAGGCGTAGATAGATAGATAGATAGATAGATAGATAGATAGATAGATAGATAGATAGATAGATATGCTCTAAACTAACAAAGAGACATTTAAATATGCTTGAGTGCAATTCTGTTAACATTTTTTTCCATCTGGAGTATTTTTGACATAAATGAGAATCCCCTCAAACATGCAACCTCTTGTCATATCCTTTGACTTTATAAGCCCATGCCAGCCAGTTGATAATCTGATTTATAAAAGATGTGTTTGTCTTGAAGAACTAAAGCCTCTTAAATATGCCAAGGAAAGAAAACATCTCTTTAAGATGTGTCACAATAGTTTTAATCTTCAGAAGTAGGCTACTTGTTGTTCACTTCTTTTGGCATCATATCAGTGGTTCACAGAAAATCCTATTTTCTTCCATTCATGCTCACAAACATTGATTATCTCCCAAGTAGCTTGTGGTTGTAATTACATTTTTCAAAAGTCTTTTTCTTCCCAGTCCTGCTTCAGCACTACAGCTTTTCACTTCAGGGCAAACTATCAGATGGTCTTTTTACAATACATTTAAAATAATAGTCTCTACCATATATTGGCATATTTCTTAACTCATGCCTAAATGAATATATCTGCACTCTTATTAAATGTAGTCAAAATCTCAAGATGGAAAGTATGTAAACTTAATTGCACTCAAGCTATCTATCTATCTATCTATCTATCTATCTATCTATCTATCTATCTATCTATCTATCTATCTATCTATCTATCTATCTATCTATCTATCTATCTATCTATCTATCTATCTATCTATCTATCTATCTGTCCATCTATCTATATACAGAGATGGGACCAAGTCACACATGTGCAAGTCTCAAGTAAGTCTCAAGTCTTAACCTTCAAGTCTCAAGTAAGTCCCAAGTATTTTTTTCTTGGGCAAGTCAAGTCAAGTCAAGTCACAAGCTATGTCAAGTCAAGTCCAAGTCAAGTCACCTTAATATTGTTATTTTACCTGCAGAATCTGATCTTAATAAAGTTAAAAGACAAGATATAGGTAACTGTCAGTAAATTAAAATAATTTGGATTTGCATTGTAAATACTCATGTTCAGTAAAATACATCATGGAATCAAACAAAATTGTAACTTCCTAAAATTATTTATTTTTCACTTCTGCCAACAGTGTTTGAAATGTTTTACATTTTCAACATTGAGTCCATAAAACTAAACATCCAACAGACTCCTCTCTGAACACCTCTCTCTCTCTCTCTCTCTCAAACACAGTTTACATACAACATTAAACTTTGTTACATTTCTCCTCTCTCTCTCTCTCTCTCTCTCTCTCACACACACACACACACACACACACACTCTCTCTCTCTCCCTCACACACACACACACTCTCTCTCTCTCTCTCTCTCTCTCTCTCTCTCTCTCTCTCTCTCTCTCTCTCTCTCTCTCAGAGTATAGAATATAAATATGACGTATTTTCAGTTGTTGCATACTTTTTTTGTTATGTACAGTACAGACCAAAAGTTTGGACACACCTTTTCATTCAAAGAGTTTTCTTTATTTTCATGACTATGAAAATTGTACATTCACACTGAAGGCATCAAAACTATGAATTAACACATGTGGAATTATAAATGGAATTATATACATAACTAAAAAGTGTGAAACAACCGAAAATATGTAATATTCTTGGTTCTTCAAAGTAGCCACCTTTTGCTTTGATTACTGCTTTGCACACTCTTGGCATTCTCTTGATGAGCTTCAAGAGGTAGTCACCTGAAATGGTCTTCCAATATTCTTGAAGGAGTTCCCCGAGAGATGCTTAGCACTTGTTGGCCCTTTTGCCTTCTGTCTGCGGTCCAGCTCACCCCTAAACCATCTCGATTGGGTTCAGGTCCGGTGACTGTGGAGGCCAGGTCATCTGGCGCAGCACCCCATCACTCTCCTTCTTGGTCAAATAGCCCTTGATGCCTTTAGTGTGACTCTACAATTTTCATAGTCATGAAAATAAAGAAAACTCTTTGAATGAGAAGGTGTGTCCAAACTTTTGGTCTGTACTGTACATAACAAAAAAGTATGAAACAACTTAAAATACGTCATATTTATATTCTGTACTGTGTATATATATATATATATATATATATATATATATATATATATATATATATATATATATATATATATATATATATGTAATATGCATTTCTCATGATTGGGTAATCGCGGCAGCTACATTTGTTTTTCTGATTAATTGTTTTGCTCTATGAGAAAGACAAGGTAACAAAATATTGGGGGCTTATGCCCCCTTAGCCCAGCCCTAGCGCCGCCCCTGGAATGCGTTTTTTTGACGGCCTGCTAGCGGATCATTAGGGGCCGTTCACATCACGTCTTTTGCGCGCGCAAGTTCGTTATTTCCAATGTAGGCGCGCGGTATGCGCGCTCATAATGGAAGCAACGCACTCGTGCGCGTCGCACCGCATCGAGTTAAAAACATCTAAACTTTTCAGAATGCCGCAAGCGCACCGCAGGTCATGTGACAATAACTAACCAATCAGCTTCATCCTTTCCCGTATATCAACGATGAAAGCGAGAGGGGGTTCAGCGAAAAATCGGCAGCTGTCAGCAGGAAGTGGCTGTCACTGGCAGCAGGAAGTGGCTGCCAATAAAACCGGATGGCAGCTGTCGCTAATACCCGGAAATTGGAGGAGGCTGCCGGCGCAACAAGACAAATAAATAATTATATACACTTATGATTATGCTTAATACTTTTTTAAATAAGTATAAAAGGTCAGTATTGTATATTATTTGATTTAAAATATTGATCAAATATAAACAAAGAAATAAGATCATTTTGCTAAACGTTAATTTCCAGCTGAATGTTTATGCATGCATGTATCATTGTTTGTGTGAAATAAAACAATTTATATTTATATACGAGAATGGCACTTACTGGGTGCATGTTGTATATTTATTATAGGTTATATACACAAATGACTGAAAAGAGAGAAGTCTCAGAGACCTTTATTTAAAATCATAATTTGCGGTTATATTTGTAGTATTTCAAGAAACAACTATATATATATATATATATATATATATATATATATATATATATATATATATATATATATATATATAGTATAAAGTAGCTGTTAAATTTGTAACTGGGTTAGTAAGTTGTCAAAGTCAGTGCTTTACAATGTAAACAGTATAAAATATATCCAGTAAGCAAGCAGACTAAAATATCAATCAGAATCACTAACAACAATCCGGAGGTATTTTCAAGACTCTTAGATCAGAACTGATGAGGTATACGGAGTTACTTCTCCAGCATCTTGCACCAATCACTGTAAAACCCAGGGTGGATGCACATCTCTCCTCATTTTCCTCTTGCAACATGGTCAAGTCAAGCATCGTTTATTTATATAGTGCTTTTAATAACACAGATCAAAGCAAAGCAACTTCACAGTATTAAATAGGAAAATAGTGTGTCAGTCAATAATGCAGAAGGACATTTGTAAACTCAGTTTGTAGTCAGTTTAAAAGGCAGTTTATCATTCAATTCAGTGATGTCATCCTTCAGCTCGGTTCAGTTTAAATAGTATCTGTGGAATCATTTGCAATTATGTCAATGATATCACTGTAAATGAAGTGACCACAACGAAGCAAGCCAGAGGCGACAAAGAACCAAAACTACACCGGTGACAAAATGGAGAAAAAACAAGGTCTTTACAGAGGATCTGTATCTGGGGCTCTAGTTGTCCTGGTCTCCGCTGTCTTTCAGGGCTGTAGAGGTCCTTTCTAGGTGCTGATCCACCATCTGGTCTGGATACGTACTCGATCCGGGTGACTGCAGTGACCTTCGAATAAGAAAGAAACAGATTAATATAATGGAAGATGTTAATATCTATACGATGTTTGATAGGGAGCCAGTACAGGGTTTACAGAACTGGGCTAATCCGGTCATACTTCCTGATTCTAGGAAGAACTCTAGCTGCTGCATTTTATTATTCATAAGAAAATGGTGACTTTAATACCTAAATTGCTTTATTAACAGTAGACATGCATGCACAGCCATATTAATGATTATTCCCCATTGCATCTTGTCATCATGTACAGAGCAGTGATTACATTTTCATGCATAATTTGCACACCTGGTAAGCAGTTGTTGTAAACCTCATCACAGTGTCTGCAGGGTGTACATTTTGTTGAATTCCTGACATGGCTTAGACTTGTTCTCCATTTTGTTCCACCTGTATATTGAGATGAGGAGCATGAAAACAGCATTATTACAAAGATAAACATTCAGACATGGCAACTGAGAAATGTAATGTTATGGCACCTTTTTAAACCTCTAATCAAATATGTAAAAGAAGATACTCCGTCAAGCCAGCTGGATTGTGCCCTCTTTCGAAAGGAGTCTGTATACAGTACAACAGACTTCTGAATTTGGAACAAACCAAAGACAGACTTAATAATGTAGCATCACCCCTCCTCCAGGATCACGTAAAGAAGAATTTCCAACAGGACAGCATCTGGCAACTATTGGGTATTACAAAAAAAAAAAAAAGGTGTCAGTGCCATGGTTTTGTCTCAAGATGCACATCAGTAATGTTTTTTTGTTTTTTTTTATAAATGCATGTTTACAAAAGCTACTTCAATGTTCTAAATTTAACTACAGCCTAATCCTGGCTTAATCCAAGCCCTGTCTGTGAAACTAGACCTAAAAGTTATAAGGAATTATGAACCGGTCCATTATATTTTGTATAGATAATTTAAAAAAATAAAAGAAAAAAATTGTTTTGCATTCACATGCTTACAACTTCAACTGGTACACAGAACAGTTCTGCACATGCATAGTATTAGAGAAAACACACCTCAATAGTGAAAAAACAAAAACAAAAAAAAACTTCTTTTAAGAACTCTTAAGTTAATGTATATCACACAATCTCCTGAAAGACTTAACATGCAAAAATATATGGTTAGTGTTGCAAATTTGTCTTCTATCATTCCAGTCAAACAACATTCTTTTATATTATTCAATAGACTGTTAACACGCTAACAAACGTTAATATTTAAATGGTACGTCAAACGTAATTTGAAGTTAATGGTAGGCCCCTAACAAGGTAAACAAACGTTGCTACCACTAATTAGATTTCACTGAACAATTAAACCAAAGTATGCACCAAGTCTACCAAGTCGTTCACCAAGATAACAATTAAAATCAAACTTACAACGCAAAAAAACATTAATTACTCCCGATGACCAATTTCTGAACTTACCGTTTGATCAATCGCAACCATTACTGAAGCGTTTGGGTGCAGTTATATCTGATTGGTTGCGCCCACGTTGGTCGATACTGATTGGCTCCCACCGAATGGCAGGTCCCGCCTACCATCCGGCTGCCAGTTACTGCCTTCCGGCTGTCAGTTACTGCCTTCCGGCTGTCAATGGCAGCCACTTCCTGCTGCCAGCTGCCGATTTTTTATCTGAACCCCTGCTGATGAAAGCTCAGCCAAGATGAAGGAACAGCTGTTCATAGCTGTATATGGATTGCCATTTTGAAATGAATTTAGTAGCAGAGCTACTGTGAGCGATTTTTAGTGCTGCAAATCCATTTATCCTTTGCTGAAATTTCCGCGTCTTCACTGAGAGAGAGAGCGTGTCATTGATGCTTAACGACAGACGCCACAGGAGCACTTCTGCCCGAGCGCTTTGGAAAGAAGGAGAAAGCGGCGCACCCAGCGTTTTCCACGCGTTTTTAGGCGCGAACTATTGAAGACAAAAGCGATGACCCTCGGTACCTCTCAGGCTGACATGTTGATGTGATGTGATATCTGATTTAAGTGGGCGTGGTGTGTGTAAGGTAGAGAGGGCATGACTGATGATAGTGTCCTGATCCAGTCACGACGCTATTCTCAGCCTGCGCTCCAGCTGAGTAATCAACTTTATTAAAAAAAATAATTTATATATTTTATATTCAAACTGAAAACATGATGTGATTAACACTCAAGTCATTCAAGTCATCGTGTCTCAAGTCAAGTCAAGTCCCGAGTCTTTAACTTCCAAGTCCGAGTCAAGTCTCAAGTCCTAAAAATAGCGACTCGAGTCGACTCGAGTCCAAGTCACCAAGTCACAAGTCCCCATGTCTGTCTATATATCTCTCTATCTGTCTGTCTGTCTGTCTGTCTGTCATCTGTGCTGGCCCTTTAAAAGGTTTGTGGAGCACGTTGTGCAGCATAATATATATCAATATATATTGTCAGTGCTCTGTTGTTGTTTAATCTTTCTCTGTTTGTGTTGTGTTTGAGCACATGGCTCTGTCTTTGTTTGTGTTGTGCCATGTGCTCCTCATGTCCCGCCTCGTTGTTACCCATTGCCAGCCCCCCTTGTTTAGTCCTTGTTGGGTCCTCGTTTGTCAGAGTGTTGTCACCTGTTCCTCATGTCATGTGTTATAGTTCATCATACTAACTATCTTTGAGCTACTGTGCACCCTCTGTTGCTTTGGTTTGTAGAGTCAGCTTCTTGTTGTTCTACCAGTTTATCTAGTTTTGTTCAGTCTTTTGTTCCAGAGTATCCATTCCATTGTTTGGTTTTATTCTCTTTTAGTTTTTTCTTTATTTTGCCACTGTAGTTGGCTTTATGCTTCTTTTTTTCCCTTACTAGTTCTGTAGTTTAGTTTAGCTCTATTGCTGGTTGTGCATTTGTCTTTGCTTTCTGTTTCGTCTGCAGCGTCGGTTCTGTTCTGTCCCTGTCCTGGAGGCTGAGCATCTCTGGCTGATCTCTGTTCTTGCCTTGCAGCAAGACCTGTCCTGTGCTTGAGTTACCGCATGTGTCCAGGCCCTTATCCCTTGTGCTAGAGTTTCTTTCAGAACTTCGCTGCTACCTACTGGTCTTGCTCTGCCTTGCCTTTACTGCTGACCTGAATGCTATCATCTTGGTCTGGACTAAGCAACCACTTTCTCAGTCTGCCTGTCAATGAGCCTTACCAGACTATTTTTGGGCTGTGTTCACTCTCCTCCTGCTTTGTCAGTTGCTTGTGAATTAACCTGTTAATACTTGGTCTGCATTCTGTGAGAGTCCTCTCTCCTTGATTTAATGGTGTTGATAATGTGAGGTTTTTGATGATTAGTTGTATGTTTGGCCTCAATGATTGATTTGTGCTTATCATTTTTTGCAGGTTTATCAGAAGTGCAACTTTTCCCACATGACACCAGCGCTCCTCATCTGGGCTTCATCCTCACCTTCTTTCTTTGTTCAACTTCTTTCTTTGTTCTACTGTGTTGTGTAAGTTTGTATTTCACCTATACATTTTTGCATGATTTTTTATTATTAATTATAAATGAATTTGTCGTGTTTAAAAACAGATTCTTATTTTTGCATTGTCATAATTATTTCAATTATTAATTATAAATTGCTAGTTTTTAATACATGTTTTATTGTTGTATTATATGCTATTATTATTACTTTTGTATTGTTCTGTGATTTTAATGATTAATTATAAATTGTTAGTCTTTTAATTAGTTAGTTAGATTTTTATTATGTCATTATTTTTAAATAAACTGTTTTAGTGCAATTAAAGCTTCGATTGTTATTTTTCCTATTTCCCATCAGCAGTTGAAATAAAACGAAATTCTTAAAATTATACAGTAGCATTATAAAAAACTGTTTAATACTATACAGTATTATTGAAAATCAACAGTATGATACTGTACTTTGACATGGTACAAAATACAGTAGATATGTATTCTATATTACAGTAAGGTAAACACTACTGTAGTTAGTCTTACAGTAATTTTACTGTTGAATGAAATACTCCATCTACTGGATAATTGTTGCCAGTAAGTTACTGTTAATTTGACAATATTTTTTTTTACAGTGGTTTAATTTAACTTTACACCTCAGTCAGGTTAGATGACATACTGAATTGAACATTTTTGTCTAAAAGGTTTTTTGTTTTTGTTTTTTAAGACTTTTTGCCTACTGAACCATCGGTATATTAAACAGTATAGTCCAATAAATGCATTCACCTCTATCCCTCACAGCCTCATTTTGATTACTGTCTAAAATAAGGCACTACCCTGTGCGAGATCTACTGACAAAATAATGTTTCATAGTTTGAGAAAATAAGCAAAACATTAACACTCAAAACTCTGAAAAGTGTCTATTTCTCTCTCTGTTAGCAGTTTTTTTATTATCCAATTACTGCTCAACAAAGCTGTTATTCCACATTCTTTTAGCTTCATTTCACTGTTGCAAAACTGTATAGACAATTATAAACCACTTTTCATTTTTATCTGAAGTACTGAATTCACTTCCACACATGTCCTGATGCATTGAGAGGCACTGAGCTTATAAGGGTTGGGATATTTTTTAGATGAATGAAGGTCTTCCAGAGTTGGCCAGATTGTGACCCAAATCTTGTCTCTCAAGGTACATTAAATGTGACCCATGAGAATGACAGTTGATGTGTGAAATTACATTTCTGATTTTGTTCTTGTCAAAAACCAGTAGCCATGGTAAATCTTGATTTGTTGAGCAGAGCTCCTTTCTAGAAGATATTATATTTAAAAGTTAGAGTAAATACAAGACTTAAAAAAAGACAAGAGCATTAAAAGGATTGTCAAGCTACATTTTTTGCATTGCATACAATCTTTTGAGTGATCCAGTTTATCAAGATAATCTTGATGGGTTCATAAAACAAAATATCTTATTCAACCATAAATAAATAAATAAATAAATAATAATAAAAAACTAAGGAAATGAAAATATGCCCATATGAAATTAGATGTCTGCAAATCAGATGCTTTCATGATACATGGTTAATTAACACTGAAGAATTGCCACAGCTCATCACAATTACATGCTTCCCACAGAGGTTCTTTCGAGGAATTTGCAATTCAGGTAATGCATGTGATGTGCTTTCTCCACAACAACATAATCTGCATGCTTGCGGAGTCCCTTTGTTGAATTATGGAAGTTTTTTTTTATTTTACTCAAAAAGAAAACAAACAAACTCTCATAGTGAAAATGATCACAAATCTAATAATAATAATAATAATAATAATAATGCTATTTTATAAAAATGTACCAAAAATAATTCAATAAAAATTTTGCCCATAGCTTTGTAGTGTTGTGTTGATAGAGTGATTCACTAAAATGCTAAAAAAAATTGCTTTGTAAAGGGCAGTTCCCTGGATACTCTGAATCATCTAGCATAAAAACATCCTTTGTTGCAGTACATGGAAACATACATAATGTGTGTATTCTCTATTGTGAATGGTGACAGTAAAATGATGGCCAAAAGAATGAGAAAACCCTCGACAAAGCATGTCCATAATTTGCTTTGTCTGATGCTGAAGAATTTGAAAAGTCTGCACAGAGCATTTCCCCAAAACCCCAGGAAACTTTTCAGATCGCATGACACAACATCAGTGCCTGGCCTTACTGATTCTCATTTTGAACACATAAAACATGCCAATAAATAAATAAATGAATAAATAAAAAAAATTAATCCCTTCCTTTGCAGCCATAACAGCTTACACTCTTCTGGGAAGGCTTGCAACTAAATGTTGGAACATGATTGGGATTTGTGCCCATTCAACGCATCAGTGAGGCATGGCACTAACGTCGGGAAAATGCTGGCTTGCAGTCAGTGTTCCAAAGTGATTCTGAGGCTGCCCAAATACAACTTATCAGAAAAATAATACAAACTGTATTTACTTTATAGCATTGTCTATCATGCATTGTCTTAACCACCTGCCAGATTGAGTTTAAATTGAACGCGAACTGAGATGAATCCACCAGGTGGAGACCGTGAGCTTTTACTGAATTACTTGTGTCAAATTGAAATGAGTTAGAATTTAATAAGTAAATAAGTGATTTAATGTGGAAAGGAACTGACAAAAAGCATCATACCAAATAATTTACATCGTTCTCCAAAAATTTGAAGACCTATATTAGCCTTTTTCTGTACACCCCGAAAGAACCATACAGCATCTTCCAATTTAAATAAAAGGTGAGCTCTGAATCGACATCCAATGACTGGTTTATTCTTCTTTGTTTCATTATCTCGTGCTCGCACAGCATCTGAGCCCGACCAAACATAATTTTCCAACCTGCGTGGCACACCTGGCGAGCTGTGAATCACATATGCAGATTACTCAAATCTCGTATTAAAAGGAGAGAACTGTATGTGAGAGGACGCGTCCCTTCAGTCTCTCTCAGAAGCGTGTTCACAGCATCTGCTGGTGTGCGCGCGCGCTGCGCACTTGGCAGCGACGCTCAGAGGAGTGAGGTGCGTGGAACCGAGAGCTAAAATTGGTTTCGTGGTGAGGAAAAGTGAAGGAACAGGGCGTTACGATCTGTATTGTCTTCTTTGAAAAAAAAAAAAAACACAGGGATCATCATTCCTTATATCACTGAATACAACTGACTTGAGGGATACGAATCGGAACACTTTTTGCGTCATGAAACTCAATAATTTGACTTTTTCTCAAGGAGACATGGTCGATTGAACATTAATACAACATCCAGCCAAAAACAAAACAAACAAACAAGAAGAAAAAAAAAACGTAACATTTTAACAACATTGCACATTTTTCTCCAATAGGTATGGATTCGTCCATCACTTCCATTGACTTCCAAAGTAACTGGACAAACACCACGGCGCAGAATGAAACCGAGATATACTGGAACCAGTTTGTGCAACCGGTTTGGAGAATAGTGCTCTGGGCAGTGGCTTACAGCACAATTGTCATCGTCTCCGTTGTGGGCAATATCACGGTGATATGGATCATTTTGGCGCACAAACGCATGAGGACCGTGACGAATTATTTCCTCGTCAACTTGGCTTTCGCTGAAGCGTCAATGTCCGCATTCAACACCGTTATAAACTTTGTCTACTCGGTGCACAATGAGTGGTATTTCGGACTCTATTACTGCCGGTTCCACAACTTCTTCCCCATAGCCGCCGTCTTCGCTTCTATATACTCAATGACCGCGATTGCGCTCGACAGGTAAGTTCGTTCGTTTCTATTGTGGCACCGTGGCACGCGCCATACGCGCGGATCTCAGCAGTGCGCGTGGGGAGACATAATGTTTCTTTGCATGTTTTGCTATTAAATATGAACAAAATATAAACTTCATTATTGTATATAAAATATAAAAGTGCAAAACATTTAAATAATTAGTTAGTTTCGTTCTCAGCCCCCTATAAAAATAGCCATGGTTTCCTAACGACTGTAGAAAATAAATTGTAATTTGATATTAGCCATCCCTGGTCAAAAATAGAAAAGATTGTGCTTTTCTGATGCTTCTTTCACTGATCAGTAATTTCCATACTAATTTATTATGGTTTAACACCAGTAACAGCAGTATGATATGATAAAATGGAGGAATATTTACTTTTAAATTTTAACATATTTAGACATATGTCCAGTAGGATGATGCATCAGCCAATGTGTTATTAAAAGAAAATACAAATAACAAAAAAAGGCTGATTAGTTGTCATAGCACAAAATGTAAAATTATTCAAAGAAGCCATCTTGCCCCAAGGGTTTAATTGTATTGTTTCAATTATATATATATATATATATATATATATATATATATATATATATATATATATATATATATATATATATATATATATATCATTCTACAAATTTAAAAACATTAATGTGTCCAAGATCTCTCATTAAGAAGACACACGCACCACACAAAACTTTGGTATTCAACATAATACAATGTCACTGATCACTGTTTTATCAGTTGGCATTCCCATAAAATTACAAAATTAATTAATTGTGATTTTGAAAAAAAAATAAGATGGGGGGGGGGGGGCATCTTACTCTACTCTTGACAGAACTATGGTTATTATGGATGTGTAAAAGTCTAGTAATGTGCTAGTAATAATTGTGTAATGTTTAGCAATGATTAGTACTGCCATCACAATACAAACACAAGCATAATGTTGTAGCTCTTTTCAAGTCCATATTAGGAATTATCTGTCATTTGTCTGTGACGTCATATGATAGATGATGGTTATTTATCATCCCACTCATAACCTTCCATAGTCATTGTTTAGAAACCTTAATTTCTTTAGTGTGTGTGTGTGTGGTTGAGTGGTGATGAGGTAATTGTAAGAGTGCTATGTCTGCCTTGTTTCTTCATTCAATTACCATGTGTAGCATATGAGGGATTATTTACAAGAGGGTCCAGATTTCAGGTAATAGCTGACCTTTCATCACCCTGTTCTAATTCTAAGATGTCATTTCTTCCAACCTTTTGACACAGCACATCTAATGCTCAAAAAACAGTGCCTGCTTTCATCTATCTACATGCAGAAACATGAACTTCTTTAAAATTCTATTACCTGAGAGACCCATAGGGGAGATGGAGGGCGGGCTTCAGGGAAATACCATGCTGTGCTTTCAGGTCCTTATAGAGGAAATACTTGTTGGAGAAGTAATTGGTTATTTATCCTAGGAAGACTCTTTGGAAAAAAAGAAGAAGAAGAAGAAGAAGAAGAAGAAAGCAAGCCACGATTACATTCTCTCTAAACATATTTGTAATCATACATAGCAAATTAATCATGAGTTTACAAACAAAGCAAATGCCTTGATTTTTCTTGTAAAGAAGAAATTTACAGAGCCTAGAGCTTTTCAATAAGCACTCTGGGTACTTCTGTGAATAGAATGTTTCAGTAGAATTTTAGCCTGTTTTATCTTCTGTCAGTTTTAAGTGATTTCTGTCAGGCAGTGATTTGATTACTATCAACTAATGGGCAATAGGAGGATTGATAATTGAATTATGCTCAAAGATGTAATGTAGAAGTAACATTTAATTAGCATTATCAGAATACTTGGTTTCTGACAAACCTTAAATAGTTTTAGAAGGAACTGTTAAAGTCCGTATGAAAATGAACCCTATACCTGTTTTCTAAATAAAGTCTGTATGAAATGAAAATGCACCCTATATCTATTTTATAAATGTATGATGTAAATGTACAAATCATCCATACATTTAATTCTGGCCCTTAATTTCTGAAAAATTAAAACATTGTAGCTTTATCTTTTAGTGAAAAACATACTTCTCCAGTCGTTTAGTCTAAACCTGCCCCTATCTTGCAATTGACTGTAAGCTCACATTCAGATTCGCCTCCATCCAATCAATAGCTGGATAGAAGCAAAAATCCACCCTACTTTTTTTTTCTGTAATCTATTTAATGTCACTATATATCTGTCTCTCCATACCCTTTATATTTTAAGAAGGTCCAGCACAAAAACAAATTAATTATCATAAAATTATTTATTATATATTTTAGATATTACTTTTTTTATATATATGATTTAAATCATGTATACTATAATATTTATATTTCATCATTTATTTAGATGGATATTGATCTTTATTTTGACTTGCTGTTGTGTACAGTTTAATAATTGCATAATTAAGATAATTAATTATTCCAATACAAACTCTCCTAAGCACTTTGGCTGAGGTGTTTTTCCTGTCCAGATTTCAGCTCTGTTGTTCTGCTTGAGTCATTGTTGCTTTGTTAACACATGCAGACAGGTGTACAATCACAAACAGCTGCAAGGCGGTCACCTCTGTGCAGACAGATCATTTAGGTTGAGCTGTTGTGTGTGACATAATTGTCTTGAGTGCTTTAGTAGAAATAAATTATTGCTTCTAAATATAATATTTCACATTCTCACTTGTCTCCCTTATCAGCTGTTTTTACTTCCTTGTATAATTTCTTGCATTTAAAAACATATAAAGATGCTGACAAGCACACACTCCTCAAAGCCGAGTTGTGACGGCATGCTAAAGAGCAGTGTGTGTGCTGGTGAAACGACACACAGCTCGGGGGTTCTTGTGGCAGGAATAAGATTCCTAATCAAATTATCAGACAGAAGCTAAATTTGAAAGAAAAGCAGTGCAAGCATCAAATTGTGTATCTGCACTGTCCATCTCTGCTCCCTATAGCATGTTGTCGTTATTGATTTAGCCCTGTCGCTGTTCAGACTGATGATCTGTTGCCCTGAGCTCTACTTATGTCAAACAGATGTGCTTGAATGCATGTTGGTGCTGCGTCTGACCTCTTCAACCACAGGAGACTCTTCCATGAGTCTATTGTCAGTTCCTCATTGCTCACTCATCTTTTCTGGCACTGTATGTAATCATATTGTCCTTCAGGACATCACTTTAACTGAGTATGACTGGAGAGGCTGAAAACAAATTCATGGAAAAAAATCTGTCTGTCCGTCACTTATAAGCTTGTGTGTGTGTGTGGGTGGGTGTATACCTACTTAAACATATATTGGGTAAAAATTTGTACCCGAAAGTGAGCTAAACCTGACAAAATCTCCAAAAATCTCCATTTGTGGATGTTCTAACTTGTAAAACTCGTATAAAAATAAACAACGTTTTTTTTTTTTTTAAATGCAGAAAGTTTCCTCTGAGGGGTTTAGGTGTAGGGTTGGTGTAGGGCAATATAATATACAGTTTGAACAGTAAAAAATTTTTTACGCCTATGGCATTTAGATAGTTAAGTAAATGTGTGTGTGTGTGTGTGTGTGTGTTGGTGCCTGCTGGTGGTTTAACTGTAAGTTTTCCCCATTATCAGCAGAGTGGAAGTTCTCTCATATTACTAAATTAAATGTTAAGATTACTTTTTGTTCTCTTTGATATTTTATTTTTATACTGGCTCTGAATTTCAAAGTAATAGTTCACACCAAAATGATAATTTACTGGACCTTATTTTTCTAAACCCATATGAGGAGAAATAATGTAAAATGGGAATTGATCTGTCAAACTCCAAAATGGCGAATGCACTATAAAACACCCATAAAAGATGATTTATTAATACCTTCTTTCAAAACTTGTATTTTGTACAGAATGTATTTCAGAAGTCATGGGCTATGGACTGCAAAAATGGTGTTTTAAAACTATTAATTATCAGATGCCATTAGTTTTTTCATGTGGTGCAATATTTGCGACAAGTGCTACAGTGGAACTATAAAGTCTGTTCTTCACACAGAGCTGTCATATTGCTTCAGAATTTATTTTTAATGATGATAAAACCGTGTTTTTTTTTTTGTTTTTTTTTTGTAATTTGAAGCCAATCTTTCTGCTTTCACTTTTCTTTTGCGCTTTCCCACATACTAAAGGTGAAAGGGGAAAGATTTGTATTCATATGTGTTCCACAGAAGAAAGTCTGTCATATTGGTTTAGAACAAAAATAAAGGTAGTAAATGGTGACAGACTTTTCATTTCAATGTCACATTGGTTTTCTTAAAAAAAAAGAAAAAAAAAAGATAAAAGGCAGAAATGATTCATAATGCATAAGTATTCAGTCCATGCAGGGGCCCTAAATTTACCCAGAAGAAAAACATTTGTCTTAACAAGGACACAACTGCCTAACAATTGGCCTGAACCTATTTATTAAAATAAATTGATCATTATTCAGGTTTTGAATCTGAAGGACAGTTGTGAATATTAAGACTAGAACATTGCAGGAAGTTAGAGACTAATTAAAAACAAGTTTAATCAGGAGAAGGAAAGAAAAGTACAAAACAATAGCCAAACGTTGGAATTTCCTGTGGGTATAATTGTACGACAAGTTTGTTCCTATCTGCACAATCTGGATAAGGAGACTTATTAATAAAGTTACTGAGAGAGGCCGGTAGTCACTTTAAATGAGACACAGAGTCAATATTCTAAAAAAGAAATAAAAGGGAACCTACTCAAGAGCTCTGCTTGTAGGGAGGGTGCCACAGAAGCCACCATAACTGCCATGTCAGGATCCTGCCCTGACAGCCCTGTCCATCTTGTCTCTGTTCCATGTTTCTCTGGTTGTTTTGTGTCTAAGCACATGGTTCTGTCTTTGTTTGTTTCTGCCACGTGCTCCCCTTGTCCCACCTCCTTGTTACCCCTGGTCACGCCCCCTTGTTTAGCCCTTGTCTGCTTGATTGTTTTCACCTGATCCTCATGTGTACTTTCCTATATATTAGGGTTTCTTTCCTTGTGTCTCTGCTGGTTCGTTTTTGGTGTTTACCCATCTCTTGGCCTAGAATTTATCCCTTTGAGCTTGATCATTATTTTGATCTCTTATCTAGTTGTTTATATCCTTTTTGGTCTTTAGCTTTGTCTAGTTTAAAAGAAAAGGAAGTCTTTTTGTGTATTCTAATCTAGTTTTGTTTCTCATTCGATTTAAACTTTCTTTTATTCTTGCTTAAGTGATTCCAGTTTTGGATTGAGTTTTGTTCTTACTCTTGGATTAAAGCTTTGGTTTTCTTTTGCTTTGTTCTAATTTTGTCTTCAATTGTCTGTGTCGTTTTGAGTCTTGTTTTTGTGTATTGTCCTGTCTTGGCCCCACTCGGATTTCCTGACCACTGTACCCCACTGCCTGGAAGCAGCTCACCTCCCTCACGTGTCAAGTCTCTGGTCTTGTGAGTCTCTACCTGGCGACTAGTCTGGTGACGTTGCAGTTTCACTTGAAGCTACGAGTTTCCTGTGTCTACCTGGCCTTTCCTCTGGAGCTGCCTACTCTGTGCTTGGGCCTGTGGTCATCTTGGACTGTCTCAGTGGTCATCCCTCCTGCCCGTATTGTTGTCTGCCCATCTGTTTGAACTGTTTCACTGCAAATTCCCCAGCTGTTCCAGTCTTTTGTCTTGTTAATAAAATACCCTTGTCTGCTCATTCTGCATTTGGGTCCCATTTCTTGCAGATCCCTGACATGCCATGCCTGGAGTTAATATAGTAAACCAGATTATAGTCAGAGGAGACCTATAGAAATTTTCATTACCTGAACACTTAGTGGTAATATTGAGTGATTTTCATCTCTTTGATTGATAACAAATATTGTATTTGCCTGATTTAGAAACACTCTAGTACAAAATATATATACACCTAGAGATTTGAACCTTCTGGAGATTCTTAGAGCATTCCAATGAATGATTCGTTGTAATTAAATTGGGAGATCAGACATTAAATGCACAGTGTTGTCTTATTTCATACAAAGAAACAAAAAGGAAAAGCATTCAGTGGATTGAAAAGAGCTCTTGCCATAGCTATTCTTATACCATGTCACCAAAATACCAAGTGTTACGTTATTCTCCTGACGTCTGAACATAGAACATGAAGGAAAATGTACAGCTCATTCAATCAAAACTGACAGATAAGGATTATTTGTAGCACAACCTCATGATTTGAAATTATTTGTTTCAGTGTTTTTTAGTGAAATTTCCCCAGACCAGAGGTACCTCCCATAATCTCAAATGCAGGTGGATTGGTTGAACTTTCCAACGTTTTCAAATGGTGTAGAAAAAAACGCATCATGATTAATGACACACATTTGGATCTTGGAAGCCATTTGGTTTTAGTGAAGTGGAATATAATGCCACTCTATGATGATTATCTCAATATCTAAACAGTGTGCTATGCTGTGTTTGGACTTGTTTGAATTGAGAACACCTACTTTACATAAATGTATGTGACCTACTGTATTAGGGTTTACTAATGTTTGCTGAAGCTACAAACCAAAACGTGGCCCAAAAGCCGCATGTGTATACTGTTTACATGTAATTGATGTTGTTTGGCCTATGAGAAACAATTAACCTTTTCAAAGATTTATGACACAATACATCTGTTGTGTATAACAGATCACATTTTCAAGTAAAGTCACATTTTTATTTTCAGATTAGGCATATATTTTCAGCTTGTATTTTTTTTAACCTTTTTCTCTTTCAACTGTCGAAATTTGTATCCTTGTTTTTATCTTATGTAAAATAATTTACTTTATTTTGAGAGTAGGTACTCGAGCTAATTTCACAAAGGTCCTATTGCTTAAAATTTCTGGCCTCGCCACTGAATTGCAGTTTAGTATATCAGTCAGATTTATTGAGAAACTGTTCAGAATGTATAAATGTTTGTGATTCACTTAAATTAAACATCTCGTTAGAGTCATTCGCACAAGAATCAGACTTCACTGGTCACACTGTATGTTTCACGTTGAGAACCAGTAACAGAACCGAACACCATGAAAATCTTGGTTCTCAACTCTAGTAGAGACCACACATTGTACACAACTTCTGAGGAAAACACAGCAATTTTATACTCTTCAGATAAAATGCTGACACATTCTGGCCTTTCATTCCATCTCACAGTCTGAAAGTGGTACATGAAGTTCTGTGAGGTTTCTTCCAACTGAAAAAGTATAAGTTAAATAAATCCTGCCACAAGTGTATTCACTGTCCATATAACTGATAACTGGAACAGATCTTCTTTATTATTGCAGAGCTCATATTATCACAATGATACACTAGCCTGTTGTATTAGAGCATGAAACCCATAACTAAAAACTCCACAAATCAACTATTGTATACGCTCAGTAGATTTGTAAGCTGTGTTCGGGAGATTTACTCTCTGGACATTTTCATTCTGTTTCATAATGATAAAGCTCCATATTGGAGCAAATGATTTAAGAGGATTTATTTTAGATAACACTGAGATAGATTTTTGTGAGCTGTACAGTGTGTGTGTGTGTGTGTGTGTGTGTGTGTGTGTGTGTGTGTGGATGTGATGAAGTCACTTGATGTGACAGTTTACCTTGTTGAGAGTGCAGAGCAGTACAATCTCAGGCTTTCAAGCACAACCTAAGCTGCAAAGTATCAATGAAGATCACAGCAGGGAAATAAGAGTGTGAAATGAGAGTCAAATCCACAAGCAGACATATTTTATGTAACAAATGCTATTTAATTAATAATTAATTATTTGATAATTAAGACTCGAAATAATTCAATTAACATCAAATTAACGCATGCATTTCAGACTTTAATATATTTGATGGCATAAAATACATAATGCAGAACGAAAACATTTAGTACAGACAATATTTACTGAACCAAAAAAGTGCATTAAAAGAATAGTTTACCCAAACACGAAAATTTGCTGCCACAAGTGTAGATGACATTGTTTCTTCATCCGAACAGATTTGGAGAAATGTAGCATTATATCACTTGCTTACCAATGGATCCTTTGTAGTGAATGGGTGCCGTCAGAATGAGAGTTCAAACAGCTGATAAAAACAACATAGTAATGCACAAGTAATTCACACGATCCAGTACATCAATTAATAAAAGCTGCATGTTTGTGAGTATGAAGAAACAAACTCATCTACATCTTTGATGCCCTGACGATAGTTTTATTTGACTATTGCTTTAATTGTTTTAATAATACATTTTTTTGTTCAATTTTGAATAATTATATTTTATTTTTATTCATTTTTTGTTCAACCAGAAATAAGTTAAAGTTAAAAAATAAATAAAATAATAATAATTTAAATATCTCTGTATACAACAGATGGGGAGCTTTCAGCACATCTGTCTTTTTTCTTCCACAGATATATGGCCATCATTCATCCCCTGCAGCAGAGGATGTCTGCAACTCAGACGAAGCTGGTCATCGGGGTAATCTGGGTTCTGGCTCTCCTGCTGGCCTTCCCCCAATACTATTATTCCGACACAGACCAGTTGCCTGGCAGGGTGGTCTGCTACATCGACTGGCCTGAGTACACTGTCCTGGACTTCAAAACCATGTAAACATCTCACTTTTAACTAATTAGCATGCATACTACCTCATGACGCTATTTGCTGATATTGGAAAATGTTTAGGTTGAATATTTGCTTCATAAATGTAGATTTATGGCTGTAGGTGCAGAGAACTCCTTTTCCAGATTAAATTTCACCAATGTTTCCAGATATTACTGAAAATATTACCTTTATTAGTCTTGAACATAGGCAGAAATCCTGTGGTGGTGTGTGTGTGTGGTGGTGGTGGGGGGGGGGGGTTGTGTCCCTAAAATATGATTATATGATTAAGAACCACACTTTGTATTGTGAATAAAGTTGTTAGACTTTAACTAACTTTGTAAGCAGTAAAACAACACAAACGCAAATGGGGAAAAAAATGCGTTTTAAGTTTGAAAACATTTTGAGGTTCCCCTCCCTTGCCCCACAGTGCTTTAGTCCAATTTTGCTTGTTTTCCATTTTTACATCTCCTCAGTGTTGCCAACTCCACAGTTTTCCTATTGTCCGCAGGTTGACGCGACCCCAATAAGACAACCCAGCTGAAAAAAAAATATTTTACCCCAACAGCGTGATTTAGTTTTTTACCAGGGAACCCCCCTCGAAATGCGATTGGGCTAGTTTTAGGATAGTTTTGAGTAGCAACTGGGCAGGTTTTGTTGCAAACACCTGGCAACACTCCATCACCTACACACACACAGTGTGGTGAGAGAGAACAATGTCAATAGCTATGGAACTCCAAAGCTGTCAAAACTATTTTATTCACTTAAATATCGGATTAAATTATTATTTTCTCTATAATACAGATGATGGTAGTGTTTTTTCGTTGAGTCTGCTAAGTTAGAAATAATAATGTTACCTGCTTGATGGATAGTAACATTTACAACGGACACAAGGGCATTCACGGCGCGACCAAAACAGCTTTAAGTTGTCTAATTTGACAGTCTCCCTGTTACACTAATAGTAGTAAGTCTTTCTTCTGTGTAAACTTTTCCTTTCAAGTAAAATTTTAGTTGTATCATTTATTGTCTCCTTCAAAAATTGCTTTTCAGAAATGTTATGTTTATTGTTCCCCACTACTGTAAGACGAAATTTATGCCCCTGCTTGTAGTCAAAAACCATTGCTACCTTTTCCCTTTAAATGCTGGCTTATGTAATAACACAGAGGAGCTTCATTACAAAGAAAACAGTAAACACAGGAAAGCCATGGTCCTAAGAGAGAGAAAAGACAAGAGTGCAAGACTATTAAAGCAAACAATAATTGGAAATATTGCCCAAGGGTAAATACAATGGCTTTACAAGAGCAGACGCCAATAATTATTAGGCTACACCTCCATATTGTGGTTATTAACTCTCAAAAAGTTGGCTGAGGTCTAATGTCAAGTGCTGTGAAAATGGTTTACAAAGCCATCGTCCAGTAGGGTTCAGTACATTGAGCCCATTAGAAGCCGAGATCATTCTGCAAAGAGTTTTCATGGGCGTCACTTTTTTTTTAAACACGATGAGGCCAGTTGCAGGGGAGGGGGTGCACAGATGTTCCAGCTGTGATGTCACAAAACCGCTTAACTCCTGAAAACTGATTTTGCACAAATAACTCTGCTAAACAGTGAACTGTTTCGACAAAAAGTGTATGTGACGTACTGATCCGGATATCAGGTATCTATTGTGGAGTATTTGCTCATATCCAAGTTGCAAAAAGAAATGTAAACCTTAACATTAAGATTAGAAATGTTCAAAAGCTCTTCTGATATATTATTGCAATAGACACATGTTAGCATTTTTGGTGAGCATGAGAAATGTGTGCTGAAGGGAACATTGCTGCCACTGCTAATTAATAAACAATTACAATAAGCACTTTGGAAAACACTTATTACTTATTAACACACTTGAACATACTAAACCTAAAACAAAACTTCTTCTTAACAAGATTCTTCTTCTTGATTTGATGTATCACTGCTATTATCTTTGTAGAGAAAGACACCAGAGAAAAGTGGTGTTACTATGAATTATCACCCTGTGCCTTAAAAGCCTCTCTACACCCCTTCTGTCTGTATTATTTTCTTTGTTGGATGACCTCTGTATATTTCGATCCCCTGTTTCTGCCTCTCCCTCTCATTCAGTTTCGTACAACTTTGGTGCACTTGTTCTATTCCTCTTTCTGTCAGTCTTTACTGCTGTGAGTGAGAAGGGCTGGTCTTTATTTTTATGTTAGTGAAGGAGTCAGCTTTCTAAGGCACACAAGGTGTTCCCTTTTAAGCACCCCACTGTCTCTCTCTTACTCACTAACTCATTTCACATTTTTCCCCGAACTCCCTCTTCCATTACCGTGTCTTTCACACCACGGTTGAGCTGTGATGTAAAACTTTTTTGCTGGTGTTTCTACCAGCTAACACATAATTTTTTTTTCTACTGCACAGTTTATTTCTTTAGAATTCAAGTTCACTGCAAGAAACAAATATAACTTAATAAATAGATAAATAAATAAAACTAAATAGCTTATATTCATCACAGTTTGCAGAAGAAGAAAAAATATAGAAGTAAATGTAAAAAGTAAATGTGGGAAAATAACTTTTCTGTGGAAATATAATCTAGCCTAACTCCTCGGGCTGACAAACTGAAATGTTTTAATTATTATTAATCTTTTTATTTTAATTTAATATATCATTTTATATACTTATCATTAATAAAGGCAAATAAGAAAAAAAAAATCCTTAGTACCAGGATCTAACTGGTGTGCCTTATTTAGTAAATGTCATATTGTAAGGGATCCTAAATATAATTAGAAATGAAGAAAAAGGGTTTTAAAGTTTAATATCCATACATAAATTTGCTTCTCAAGTACTTTTATGTTGCTTTAAGCAAGACAGATATTTTGAAGTCCAAAAATACTGAGTAAGAATGATTTGCTGTGCACTGTACTCCAGTAACGTCTAACAGCATCTTGATTCTGACAAGCATGCATGCACAGGAAGTAAAAGCTGAGCTCAAACATCTTCAGCTTCACATGAGATTGGATGCACTCAGCAGGAGACCAAACTGTCTTCAGCACTGTAAGCAGTGAGCTGTTCATCAACACCAGCTTAAAGATTAGATTCATACCGTGGCAGTCATCTTGTTTGTCTTAAATGAGATATTTTAGTTTATCACATCTCTACATCTTCTGAGCTTTGAACTAATTTCACAAACATGAAACAATAACAGTCTGTGAATAGCCTGTGTGAATCTCTTAGCACATATTGTAAACAACAAATTCACTCAAATTCTCTTTTGTAAATCCACTTTTTGAGTGTTATTATCATCTAGTCAGCAACGGATAGCATCCTTAACAATCGCACCGTCCACATCTGAATGTATGTAGCACTTTTTTTTCTAATGAAGCTGTACTGACTTGTACAGATGGGTTAAGAGAGCCAAAATGAGATGAGACCGGTCTCACATTAACATAATAGATGATTCTGATTAGAAATGACACTAGGTCTGTTTTATACCACATGAACTGGGTTAGAAGTGTTGCACGGCACACTGTCTGGCTCTTATTCATGGCTTTGCCGCGCTGGGTGTTATAATAGACTGTAGACACATGCCAGAGTATAAATAGTCCGGTGTTATGAAAGCTCACATGTGACATACCTGACATGAGCTCATGCTTATGTTTGAGTGCTGACAAATTATCTGTATGCTACTCAGATAACATTCACACAGGTTTACGTATATAATACTTCTCTCACATACACACTCAGACCACCCAGATTACTTTTTCCTCTTTTTTTTTATTCAGAGAAAGAATTTTTGGTTGTGTTTCATTTAAAGAAATAGTTCACCTAAAAATTACAGATCTGTTTTCATTTACTCATCCCCATGTCCCAGGTCCCAAATAGCCTGATTTTCTTTCTTCTCAGAATACAAAAGAAGAAAGCCTGTAAGATTCATTTTAATATTGCGATTTGGGTTGTTGTGATTATCAAATCACAAAAGCTGTGATTTAATTAAATGTGTTGCTTGTTTCAGAATGAAGTTTGGCACTATGCTCATTTAGATGCATGAAGCTCATGATTCAGTGTTTTCAGGATCTCGATTTACAGTAAATGCTGCTCCACACAAATTAATCTCTGAATTTGCTCTGAATCTGGGTTGTTTATAATGTGCAATTGAAAATGCAACATGCACCAACCATCTTCCCATACTTATAAACAAAAGAGATGCTTAAGGAGCTGTTCACATATCGCGCCTAAAACGCGTGGAAAACGCTAGGCGCACCGCTTTCTCCTGCTTTCCAAAGCGCTCGGGCAGAAGCGCTCCTGAGGCGTCTGCCTTTGCTAAGCAACCATGACGTGCTCTCTCCATGAAGACGCGAAAATTTCAGCAAAGGATAAATGGATTTTCAGCTCTAAAAATCACTTGCAGTAGCTCTGCTACTAAATTTATTTCAAAATGGCAATCCATATACAACTATGATCAACTGTTCCTTCATCTTAGCTGAGCTTTCAACGTTGTTACTGGAAAGGATGAAGCTGATTGGTTAGTTCTTGTCACATGACCCGCGGTGCGCTTGCGGCTCTCTGAAAAGTTGAAATGTATTTAACTCGATGCGTAGGACGCGCATGGAAAAAACGGGCGCGTCGCACCGCGTGCGTGTCGCGACCACGGCGATTCCATTACGAGTGCGCATACCGCGCACCTACATTGGAAATAACGAATTTGAGCGCGCAAATTATATGTGAACGATATGTGAACTAAGGCACCCTGCAGTTTTCTGACAAAACAAAATCTTGATGGCTTAATGTTTGAAAATGAATAAATTAAGACCGCCATAAAGTTTTAAAATATTGTAGTATTTTATAGTATATTATTTTCTTTCTTTAAAGAGAGTTCAACACATAATCTAAAAAGGGGCATCACAGTTTATCAAAGGTCCTAAAAGAACCAATGAGTGACAGTCTAATTTTTTCCAATTTAATGCAAGCAAACACCTCTTTCAGCCATGTATCAAAGTAGGGGTGAGGCATTTTTCCATTTTAAAAGAATGAGATATATTGCTTACAAAGTAGTAAAAGTTATAGCCTTTTGAACCCTCACTGAAAGGTCATGCTGAAAATGGCCAAGAGTGGACTCAGATCAAGATCTATGGCTTCCTTCAGAATACTTCGGTCCATTAATCAAATACACAGCATATGAATAAGATCCACTGGCGTATTCCTACACCGGTTACATGCATCACTGACAGAAGGATATATTTGAGCAAATTTAGCATCAGTATAGTAAACCCTATGTAAACTCTTGCACTGTATCAAGCTATGTCTTGCACAAATGGATGGTGTATGATGTATGAATGAAAGCAAGATTACGTTCCCAGATTTGTTCATCATATAACTCAAATCCCAAGTTCCTCTCCCAGTCCCATCAACTTGGAGGGCCTGGATTAATATTATCAATCAGGTTATAAATGACAGAAGTACAATGTTTTGAGTGTGGTTCAAGCTTTAAGAAGTCATGCTATGGCGATTCAGGCAGAATAATTTTTTGAACAAATTGCCTTATTGATAGAAACGAAATAATTGGAAATTAGGCAGGTCAAAAATCTCTTTAAAAGATTATTAAAAGATGACAAGACTACTAAATTTGAGCTAATGTTGGCAGGTAATGGTAGCTGAGAGCAGATAACAGAGTGCAGAGAGAGGCTCGCTGAGGATTTTTCCAGGTAGGCCCATAACAAAGGAGTTCAGAATTCAAATTATTCCTCCAATATAAAATTGTCTGGCTATTGCAAGCCCAATATTAGTGCAAGAAATGTGGGAGTGGAAGGCCTCCTTTATTTTATTCATCATTTAAATAAACAGTCAAACCTGACGAAGCATTTGTAAACACAGTGTACATTATGAATGTACAACAGGCAGTCCAGCTAAAGTACATTACATTAAGCTGACGCTTTTATCCAAAGCAACTTACAATTGCTATATATGTCAGAGGTTGCACACCTCTGGAGCATCTAGGGGTTAAGTGTCTTGCTCAGACACATTGGTGTCTCACAGTGGATTCAAACCCAGGTTTCTCACACCAAAGGCATGTGTCTTATCCACTGTGCCAACACCACCTAGCAACAAAGTAGCTAGATAGCATATTAATTTGCTCAAGAAAAAAAAAGTTCTAACAATTGAGTTCTGTGTGACTACAAAAAGTGCAGAAATGTATGATGTTATCTCAGCGTCCCACCACTGATCTGACCCTTTCATCATGTTCTCTGGCTCTGTCTGATAGTGGTTCACAGATAACACATTACTCTACCATCCCTACCTAAAAACTGACAGCTCACTAACAGCATGTGGTCAGTCTGTTTCAGTTTGCCTAGCCTTGAACTTAGATGTCTTTTTTGGGCGACCCACAGGCTTGCTGCAGACTTCATCTCTCTCTACCTCCTTCTCTCTTTCCTTCTCAGCTCTTGCGAGAAAAGGGGGGAAATTGAGCTTTCCTCAATTTGGATCTGACAGGGTGCACTCCATGCGGCATTGATTTCTGCAAATTGCTATGAAACTCAACCAGAAGAACTGGCAGTGCAGCTAGTTTGATTTTGTCCAGAGATTACAGACTCAAAATACTCCACAGATATGAGCTATTATGAATTATTCATTCTAATGAGGTGACTAAAGACTGAACAATGCATGCAGACAATAAAAGACACATCAGGTAGCTGTTATAGAAATGTATAAAGAAGAGATCTGCTGTGGTGACAAGTGTGCAAAAAGTAAAATAGCAAACATTTCAATAACATGTAAATATGTGCTTTTGAAATAAGAAATACCAATTTTTACAAGATAGAAAAACGTTTGTAAAATTATTAATGTTTTTGTCACGTATGATCTATTTAAAACACAATGCAGCATTGTTTTCAGGTTACTTTGATGAATAGTTGTTTGTTAGGCAGTCATGGCCTGACTAATAATCAAAGGCCATGGGTTTGAGTCTCAGTATCAGCAGGGATTGTGGGTGGGTGGAGTGAACGTACAGCAATAATGTATTCGTTAACATTTGATCACTCTCAGATTACACTTATTAATTCATTGATTTGTTTTATTCATATTTATTGTTTAACATTATTTTGAATAACTTAAATAATAACAACAAAAATAGCATTTAAAGAGAACCAACAAACAAAATTGCCCAATTCAACAATTTCCATATAAAGAAAATAAAGTAATTTCAACTTATCTAAATTAATTTTTTCCTTACTCTTGTACTCATATAATTTCTCCACCGTTAGCTATGCCACTGGCCACATCATTTTGTTACAAAGTCATTTGAGCATTTCCATAATAGGTCAAACATTTGGTGGTAGCGATATGATGTAAAGTAAAGCTAAATAAGGGATAATTGCCCTCTCCAAAACTTGTAAACCATATCAGATGTTCCAGTCTCTCTCACTTCCTGTTATTCCGATATTTGACTGATGTGTCCAAATCCTGAAAGGACAAATTCACAGATTGTTTTTGCAAATGTTTGACTCAAACTCAGAGATCCAGGGAAGTTTTAGTGGAGAAGCTAGAGGACATACAGAGGTGAGAATGAGGAAAAGCAACCTTTGTTTTATAATTAGGGTTAAATCTAGATTCAATGCATACTTTTGCAAATTCTTGGGCTTGATTCAAATTAAATAATTGCCAGTTTCTCCCTCCATTGCAAATGTCCTCCACTATTAGCTGAGGCTGTTTTTTATTTTATTTTACTTTATTTAATTTTTGTATGACAAAAGCCATAAAACGTTGTACCTAATGTGTTCCAACTTGAGTATTAATGAATTAGTCCTATCTGCAAGGTGTTGAAAAAGCAAACTTTGTTAGTATGTATCATTAATTACTCTAATCACTCTTGCGTGAGAATTAAGTTGCTAACATGTATTGTGATGCTCTTTATGCTCCTTTTACCTATATTTGCTGCTGGAACAAAACAGTGACAGTAGCATTTTAGATATCAGTGAGTTACTGCTGCATGACAGTTCCTCGCGCTGTTCGCTCATGGAAAAAACAGACACTCCAAATCTGAAAGGTGTAAACCAAATTGGAAGTGTGATACTGAGCCATCGCTTTTAACTGGCAGCCGGTTTTTCTTTCTTCCTTTATTTTTTAACACCGTTCTGTCAGGCACTTTGTCATAGTGGAAGTAGAAAGTCTTGGCTTTGACACTGAAAGTCTAGCTGGCATCTTGCTGCATCTCTTCATTACCTGTGACTGTGAATTGACCGATTGTTCTGACATATGGCATTCTAATATACTCAATGAATTAGGACCACGATTCGCCACTTAACTACGATTATATTTCATACGGGAAATTCTCAGTAATGTTGATGAAATTTCCACATCCACAGATGAAAAATCACTTTCTTTCTGGATTTTTACCTTGCTAGTCTAAATGTACTGGAATGCATGCAAGTGCGTACGTGGCGTCAAATGAGTTTTAGAGTGGGTCGGGACAAGATGGATGGGTTGTGGTAAAGCTATTTGGCACAACCTGAGCTTAATGATATTAATTAGCTCACGCTTTGTGTTGTTTGGTAATCTGAAACCATCCAGCTACATTACGTAATGGATCTTAATGAGCAAACCTTTGTTCTCTTCAGAAATCGATGTTCTGTGCAGATGTGCTGCAGTCGTATGGCCTTGTGTGTAAATGTTCTATGCAGAGATGTAATGTGAAGCAAGTTTTATGTTTGCTCAGATATTTTACATTACATTTTATTTAGCTGACCTTCTCTCATAAAGATTATACAGTATTCTGATGAGTATTGAAACTATTTTTGTCCATACAATGAAAGTGTAAGGTGTACAAAATAACATTAGACCCCACTGTCATTGTTTATAGAAAAAATACAGAGACAATTTTTCAAAATATCTACTGTTGTGATCCACAGAAGAAATTCATATGAGGTTGGAACAAGATGAGAATAGCAGTAATTGATGACATTTTTTGCGTGAACATTTGATCTCTTTACATTTTAAAAACTAAAATGTCAACAATTTAACATCAAGATGCAATAAGTAAAAATAACTGTCAATAGTGCACTGATTGCTATAAATGTGAATTTGGTTTCCTGAAATGAGTGATTAGATTTTTTATTTGAACTCTTTAAAGTAACATCAGAATCAAAAACTGGAAAAATAAATGTTAAGCTTTCTTTCTCAATCTCTCGGCTTCTCTTTTGCTTCTCTCAACATCTGTTTTCCTGATTGCAGTTAGTTGCAAGTCAAATGGTGAGCGAGGTATAAGCTGCGGTCAGCGAGAGGCGACTAACTGCCTCATCAGAGTTCCTTTGTGCCGTACCTGGTTCAATCATCTTTCCTGGTCACATTCTTTCACATCAGCCATGGAGAAGCTGTTAGCGTAGGAAGGGGTCAGGTGAATGGAGCCAAGTCCAAGACTCCTGATGACAGCATTCCATCTGTGTCACTAAGGAATACCAAACAATGGAAGTATAATTAATCATGGCTTTGTTTAAAACTCCTTCACGGAGGGAATCACTGGAAGCAACAACATTAAAGAGAACCCTGTGTTGTCTTCAGATTGCCAGGTTGCATTCCTGATATCAGTATCTCTCAGTCTGGCCCTCATTTTATGGAAAAAGCAGTTAAATAAGCGCAGTCACATAACCCAAGCTGAAATTGGTTTGTCTGATGAATATCGATTACAACATGAATGGATGGTTTAATATCACTTTAAAACAGAGCTAATTAATATTCATGTGTGTTACAATATTTATGATCAGATTATTCACATAATATTCACAAATGTTCATTCATATTTGTAATTTTTCATCTGTGGATGTGGAAACCTCAACATTATTGAGCTACTTTTAAGAAAACATACACTATTGTCACACTATTTCCAGTCAGCACCGTGCATTTTAAAAGAGTAAGACTGTGAACTAAAGGAGACCGTGATGCAATTTGGTTTGCTTTGTTTCCCTGTGTTGCAGGTTTATTTAATAATTCACACATTACAGGGTCTAGTTCACTTTGTAATTGCTTTTGAGAGATAAATTTGAGATTATATAATCATCTTTGGTATCATCTTTGAAATGTGACTTCGCATGTCTGGAATACTGTGTTTGATTCATGCTCTTTGCTAGATCCAGTGCATTAGGCTTAAGAAATGAGCTGTGCCTAGATTGACAGGCAATTTGACTCTGAGACTGACAGTCTGACAGAGAATTGGCAAGGCTAAAATGTTATAAGAACAGATAAAAAATCGGTGCAATTGTAAATTACAGTCTGAAGAGTGTGGGGGAGTTCACCTATTGTTTCTTTGCTCCCTTCCTATGAATGCATTTATTAGATTAAATAATTGAAATAAACCATTTCATGGAGATCCTCGGCAGGAACAAATGGACATACTGACTTGTAGTCACGTTTTATTAAAGAGTTTCCTCGTTAGGATACTTAACCTCAAAAATGAAAATCCTGTCATTAATTACATACCCTTGTGTCGTTCCAAACAGTACAACCATTGTAATCTTCGGAACACAAACTATGATATTTTTGATGAGATCTGAAAGCTTTCTGACCTTGTATAGTCAGCAACATAACTACCACATTCAAGGCCCAGAAACATAGTAAGGACATCGATAAAAAAGTCCATGTGACAGCCTTAATTTTAAGAAGCCACAAGAATACTTTTTGTGCGCAATAATTAATGGCAGAATTTTTGAGTGAACTCAAAATGAGATTGTACTCATTTTAATTTAGTTAAAATTGTGTAACAAATTCTTAATTCATGGCCACAATATATTGTTTTTTGCTGCTTATGTTATGTCATAACCTTTAGTCTTATAATATGAGATAAACAAAAGATCGGGAATGAGAGTTAAAAAATTAAACCAATAAATAAATGAAATAATAAAATAGATGGATAAAATATTATATATTTGCATGAAAACCAGGAAATTAAAACAGCAAATGGTGTGACTAAGAATGCTGAATTTACATGCACATTTAGTTATTAATACTTCTTAAAAAATTATTGAGTTGCAAAAATGTTAAAATCTAAATTCTTTTTTTCTTTATCTATCTATCCTTTTGAAGGTATTTTGTGTGTGTAGCAGTGCTGATTTACTTCCTCCCTCTGCTGGTGATGGGCTGTGCTTACCTGGTGGTGGGACTGACTCTGTGGGCCAGTGAGATCCCAGGAGATTCATCAGACCGTTACCAAGAGCAGCTGACCGCCAAACGCAAGGTCTTCATCACACCATCCTCTTGCTTCTCTTTTTTTCATCATCATTTAAGCCCATGACATTTGACTACACACAGTCCGGGTCAGACACCAAACTCAGAGTTAACAAGCAGACAGGGTTCACACACAAGGGGAGGAGGGTCAGACAAGGCCACATGAAATAATCACTATGAAACTCACCCGCAGTGAGAAGGTCCATCTGCTTCTTGTGTGTGTGAGTCTGCCTAATTCACCACACTTAAAGGATATGAAGTCTCCCATATTTATTTGACATACCACTGCTATAATATAATCTTACCATCTTCCTCTTCTTCCTCACACAAAATATTTGTATCTATTTTTTTGAGCACACATCGTTAGTACTTATGTTGACACAATGTGACTTATTACCTCTGAGTGCCTGTATGTCCCCGTCTTCTGTTTAAGCTTCATAAGCATCAATGAGCCTCTGACAGTCTGCTGGTTACTGAGGGATTTTCTACTACATGCTCTGGCTTCTGGCAGTGTGTCATTGTGGTTTCATGCTGATTTCATGCCCACTTCAAGCTGAATGTAGATCAGGAATCTCCAGTGTTGTAGAATGAGAGTAGGTTAAGGCAACTGACCTACCTTTCACATACAAATAAAAAATACTCCAGTATACACTCAGTATTTCTTTTTAATGTAATAAGTATTTATATATATATATATATAATGCAATTACATAATGATTACTAATTGCATTTGATTACTTTTGATTACCTTTCTAAATTTCTAATATATATATTTTTTCAAATGTTTCAAACATGCAGGGTTGACCTGACTTATTAAGATTATAATAATTATAATACGATTTTAATAATTTAATTTTAAAGCACAGATGCCGCAAAATCAGACTGTAAGGGTTCACCTACTGTGGCGGAGACGAGGAGATGAAGGAGTGTGGAGACAAAGAGGATTAACATGAAAACAGTCTTTATTTATCCAAATAAAGAACACACAGACAGGAACTCACATGTACTGTAGGACGAGGGGTTGACCATCAATTCCAGACAAACACAGACTACACAGACTCAAACTTAAAGGGGTCCTATTATGCTTTTTCACTTTTTCAACTTTAGTTAGTCTGTAATGTTGCTGTTTGAGCATAATAGAGATCTGTAAAGTTGCAAAGCTCATGGTCCACTTCAAAAGGAGATATTTTAATTAACAAAAATCACTTTTCAAAAACTACAACGAACGACTTGTTTGGACTACAACTCATATTTTCTGGTATTTGTGATATCTCAAATACTGACAAATACTGAGACCTGGTTGAGCTGCACTAGAGAAGACAATGAGTGTTATCACTATGCAATAGCATGCTAGCTTTCCCAAGGCAGGTGAACTTAGAGTGGTTAAAATCATCTGGATTTAAATCATGCTCAAATTTATTTGTTTTGATGCAGTATTTACACTAAAGCTCGCAGGTGGCAATGGTAAGAGCATGCCATTTCCCAACCACGCCAAGTGCTCCCAATCACAACACACACTAGGCCAGCTAACCAATCAAAGCACACTTCATATTTCAGAAGGCGGGGCTTCATTTGATACAGGAACTACTCAAGTTGTTTTAATAATGTAAAATATGTGACAAATAATTTGTTTTTTGAACAACCTAGTATGAGAGCCTGTTCTAGTACACCCCTAAGACAAAATCAAAACATTATAAAAGTGCATAATAGGACCCCTTTAAATACACAGCGAAATGAGAATAATAACTAAACACACCTGTAACAAATTGTAAACTATTAGGACAAAACAGGAAGGACCAAATAAGGGCATGGAAGCACATGGGAAGCAAAACACACACAAAACAAGGAACAGAGTCACAGACATTATCACCTCTTTTTACTTTGAGATCCTTCTGAGGTTAAATACAGTTTAAAATCATAACAATAAATAGTTTAAAAGCTATGATGACAGCATCATATGGTAACAATGCCTTGGGGAAAAAACCTGAATGTTTTTAGAGTAGTCAATAAAATTTGGGAAAGAAATCAGTTAGAGGGCACATACCATACACAGTTTCCAATCTCATGTTAATCTTATACTCCAGAGTATTCCTTACTAAAGGCATTGGTTAAACCAATGTGTCTATGTTGGGCTGACACAAATCATTACACTTTTTAAAGGGGAATTAAATTGTCTCTAAATTACAGTAAGCTGGGATAGAAGAACATTGTATCATAGAAACCTTCAAATATAATTAATGTAATTTAAGCTATTTTTGAAATATAGATTTGGATATTTATTACGTTTTAATGTGATTTTCAGTGTCACGCTTGCTTTCTATTTGCTGGTGGTAAATTAAGCCCATTGAACCACCTAAAAGCTTTCAAGAAAACTATTAGGGAACGTTATGTCTGTCAGCATTCTGCAAGTTTTCATACAATGTGGGCAGCATGCAAAGCCAAGGAAATCAGTTTGAAGGACAGATATTGAATTTATAAGAATAACATATAACCAATCCCTAAATTTTCTGTTCTTTGTTCGACCTCCAGGTGGTGAAGATGATGATTGTGGTGGTATGTACATTCGCTGTTTGCTGGCTCCCCTATCACGTCTATTTCCTGATTTACCAGTTCTACCCGCACCTGTTCGAGCATCCCTTCATTCAGCAGGTCTATCTGACTATCATGTGGCTGGCAATGAGCTCCACTATGTACAACCCCATTATCTACTGCTGCCTCAATGACAGGTAATTTCACCTGGAGAGAAAACACAGTAATTGATGCACACACAGGAACATCCAGCTCTTTCCAGAGTCCCTGTAATATTCGCTATAATATCATTATTGTTCAAAATGATCCATCTTTTTGTGCCATAAATACAGTCCAATGCTGTGATGTATTATCCTCTAATGTATCCTGGTTTTACTGCCTCACTCAGATATTGAAAATCCATCACAAAAGCCTTTGAAAGACAACAAAGCTTTAATATCCTCTAGTCAGTTTTCAACTTTAAACCCAAATCATTATCTGTCTATTCATCTCTTACATTTCGAAACATTTCCTCAGGTTCCGTGCCGGATTTAAGCAAGCATTCCACTGGTGTCCGTGCATCCCTGAGGGATCCTACGAGGGGCTAGAGCTCAAGTCCACCCGGTACCATCGAACCCAAACTAGTTTATACAGGGCCAGTCGAATGGAGACCGCCGTGTCCTGCGTGATGCAGGATGGCCAAAAGGTCATGTTTGGGAGCATCAGGGGGTCCGCAGGGAGACCGGCAGTTCACAGCCCCTCCAGGGAGTTTCCCTCCAATGGCTCGTCCTCTCGCAGCATCTCCAAAACCATGTCAGAGACCACCAGCTTTTACTCCAGTAATAACCTATAAGAATGAGAGTGCAGAAGCTCGATTCAAGGAGACCGAATGCCACTACCTCTGCGGAGATGTAATCGTTTGAAGAATCCTCATCTCCCCCTCCCAAGTGTGTAAAACCTGAGGAATACCTTGAATGTGTGCAGATGTGTTTTTAGTTGGTTGAGTACACACACGCTAAGTGTTATTAATTTCAAACGATCCTTCATCTTTCACGCATGCCTCGTTCTATTCATGAGGTTTATAATTATGATTAGAGGAACATTTACATTGATTCTTCGGGAACGGTTTCCTTACCGTAGTGATGTAAATGACATATTGCATTGTGCTGACTTAAATGAGAGCCTGATTGATTTATCCTGCAATCAAAAATTGACATTTTAAATGTTTATATTAATGGACGTGATGCAGTGGAAAAGTCTGTCAGTATACTGTAAATACTGAATATGACCGCTTATACTGGTCTCTCATTTGGCTTACAACAACCCGACTATAATAGGAATAGGAATAAGTTAAGAAATATCAATAAATGTGCCCCTCTTAATCCGTGGAGTCTCTAACAATGGCTCACTTGGGTCAAATGATACCTGAGCACATGGGATTCCTTCAGTGCTTTATCTGCAGGTGGGAGATTACTGCAGACTTCGCAGCAGATTTTTTTCTGTAAGCATAAACTGCCTTTAAAATCTCTAAATTGGCTGAGACTGAACAAAAACACAGAGGGCAGAGATTACGGCATCTTCACGGTCAGTTAGAGCCACGATCCGGGCGGTGAAATTCAGTTGCCAATATCAACACCTTGTAGCTACACAGGCAAACATAAAGAACGTTATTAAATGACTTTTCAAGGTGTGCCTGGAAACACAAATGCATGGTGTTGAAAGCTTTGAATGCCTGTCCTGATTTTGTGTGCTCTGAAGAATAGTTGTGAGGGGAAAATGTGATGTGCGGAGAATTTTTGTAGGTTTCCTTCGACTTCTTTTTTTTTCGCCCTGTCTACTTACCTTCATTTTCTTTGTATTAGGTTTTTTTTTCATAATTGACCCTTCACTAAGCCCTGCCCTACAGGTACCAGTAGTAGTTTTGGTGGCCCATTTCGAGCCTATGTCTCTAAGATGGACACAACCGTTTCTGAGAATGGTCAGTAGG
The DNA here is from genome assembly GCF_003368295.1 of Carassius auratus. Classification (NCBI taxonomy): domain Eukaryota; kingdom Metazoa; phylum Chordata; class Actinopteri; order Cypriniformes; family Cyprinidae; genus Carassius; species Carassius auratus. Next base: position 244,443 of record NW_020523466.1, read on the forward strand.
CGGGGCTTAGTCAAGTGCCAATTCTGTAGTTATTCTGTTGTACAATCATTCACTCGTGCACACCCCTCGTACTGGACAAGGCCAGAGTAAAATTAGCTCTTCAGGCACCTCCCTTTATACAGTCACAGCAATATGATACTGAGGTACAGTGGATTATGGGACAAAAGGGGAGGATGAGAGATGTTGGGCTGAAGTGACCACCTGCTGCTGTTCTTGACTGAGGTTGTGACAGTTGTGTCCATTTTCCAAAACAAATGCCCATGCGACTGGCATGTTTGTGAGCTGAGCTTTCATTTTTTCAAGCAGCAGGCTTGTTAAGATGCAGTATGTTCAGAATATGTTGGACGGTAAATGACTGTGAACTAAAAGTGTCTCACTGTTTGGCAGGTGCAGACAGCTCATTCCGGGAATAAATGAACCACACTGCTCTGTTCCTGATCTTTTTAGAAATTCTGAACACTCTGTGATGCTTCTGCTGAATTAGATCTTCCTTGCATTTGCCACACTATATTCATATACTATCATTTTAATGTTTTTTGTTTTTTTTAAGAATTATCTTATGATCACCAAAGTTGCACCAAATCAGTATTTTAGATTTCTGAAGGATCAGTTGACACTGAAGACTGGAGGAAAATTCAGCTTTGCCATCGCATATAAAAATATTAAACAGTTTGTTTAAATTGTAATAATAGTACTGTTTTTATTATATGTTTTATCAAAACACATGCAGCCTTGGTGAGGATAAGAGACTTCTTTCAAAAACATGAAAATATTTTATTCCACTATCTTTCTTTAATTGTGACCAGTAATAGCCTATACATTTCTGGACCCAAAAGGGAACATTTTGTCAGTGTTGATGTCTATGTCATTCCAAACCTTTATGAAATTGAAACCTTTATGGTTTCTTCTGTTGAATGGAAAATAAGATACTTTGAAGAATGTTTCAGCTGTTTTTGCCCATACAAATAAATGTCTCAACACTAGAACCCCATTTTTTTTTTTTATAATATTTTAGTTTGTGATCCCCAGATAAAAAGTCATACAGGTTTGGAACAACATGAGGGCAAGTAAACGAAGATTGAATTGTAAATTTTGGTAAGCGATCCCTTTAAGATGAACATGAAGAATGTCTGATGATCGCATACAAAAAAAAAGAGATTTTTGTTCATCTGTCAGACTGGGTTTTGTAACACCTCTATGGACCATATTTATCTATGTGAGTGTGAGCACAAGAGGATTTGCTTTCTTCAGCTCTATCTCTCTATAATCAGAGTAATTACTCTAGAGAAGAGAACACAGAGGGGAGGACAACAGCTGTGTATGAATGCATTCACACACAGACTCATCCACCCTCCAGCATTCCTCACATCCCTCCCAAGGCCATTCTGCATGGCCACTTAATTTCACTCAAAGTTATTATTCATGTTCGTATGTAAACATAGTGAGTGTGAGTAAGTGTGTGCATGTTTTAACATACCTCTACATGAGTCCAGCTGGTATAGTTCATCAGTTATTCAGAAAAAAAAGTGCTTTGATTTCCATCCAGCACAGGCTGTTGGTTTCACTGACTTGAAATGTCCTATAAGACTCTGATCTCAAGAACTCTTGGCAACACTTTCACTAGTTACATTAATGGGGTCATAACATCATCAAGCAATTTTGCAGCTGTATATTTAGGTTTTCTGTATAAGGGCTTCTGTGTATTCCTCTTCTTCTTTTTATTGGTGTAAAGAGTACCAGCGCTTACTTGTGTCTTGGGGATTTGTTGTCTCCATTTTTCAGTAAAACTCTGTTAGCAAAGCCTGCATTACAATGTGACAGGTTCGCAAAACAACATCTGCGCTCTTATAAGTAAGGTCATACTGAAATGATTGGGACCTTGGTAAAATATAACTTCAGTTCCTTTAGAAGGCCATGCAGAATCTCAGATGCCACCTCACATCTTGTATCATACAGTTTATGCCTTTTATCATTCATTTTTGTATGCTTTTAGTTACTTTCAACATCAAATGTTTTAATTAAATAGATCAAGAACAATTTGACCCCTATATCAGACATTATTATATAACAAAAGGGGGTACAGCTCATTATTTTATGTTATGTAAAGAGTTAAAAATGTAATTAAACTTTAACTCATATATTCTTATTCCTGTTTGAAAGTACATCAATGGATCTTTTAAGAATATAGTTGTTAATGACTTATTCATGAAATTTTAACCTTATGTTGGCTATTAGTGAGTTTACCAGGCTAAATAGTATATGTAAATATCTCCTATATGCTTTTGGCGGTGGTTTCTCAAATATGTGGTTTTTTTTTATTATTATTATATTCTAAAGGAGTTACTTTATTATGTTGTATGACTGAACATGCATCAAAAAAATAAACCAGATATTGGCTAAACCAAACATTCAGTGCCAGTATAGGCCACGTTGTAACTAAAATAATAGCCATGCACCTTTGCTTTCAGTGTTGAGCTGGGTTTGCTCTTATGTGTGTTTTTGTAAATGATTTTGTATGCATATGCTTCTGTATACTTTGTCTAAAATATCTGTATTCAGGCCTGTGTGTGCTTTGAGTTTGAACATCTCTATATGGCATTAGAAGTCATGGAGCAAATCAAGCAGGAACAGCTAGTTAAGAGAGATTGCATTAATCATTTGTGACACAAAATGAGCCATTGAAGTTAATAAGCAGAGAGAAAGACAAAAGTCTGTGTCTCAGAGTAAAAGGTTAGAGCTATCAGTGCCTTGTTGAAATTCCACTCAGTTTGTCTGGTCAAATGTTGAGTTGTGCCCCGTCTTCAGAACAGGGTGGATCTTTGTTGCTCCTATGAAAGCTGTCAAAAAGAGTTAGTCTAAAACAATCTGTTTTGCCGCCCTCTTTCTTAAGAAGTTTTTGGAGTCTGGGGGATTCATTATGTATTCAGTGCTGTAGTTGACTTTGTGTTATGCTAAAATTATTCATTTTAAATATACGTTTTAAGGTTTTATTTAGTATTATATTTGTATTATTTTAAAATAAATGATTTCTACATGTTTATTGAATAAATCACATTTCTAATTCAGTTTTTAGGGATGCACAGTACATTTACATTTAAACTAATAATTTTATAAAAAGAAATTGAATGTAATCTTTAGAAAACTTCAAAATGAATATTGATTTTTCAAAGAATATATTATAATGTTGTGGAATTTATATGTAGGCTACTTCTAGGTTCTGTCATTTATCAGTTTTTAGCCATATAACATAAAGCAATCATTGGCTTTTCTTTATTACACTGATAAAAATAATCTGCTTGATTTACTTAAAAAATATGATGAATTCTTTTGCATAATTGTATTACGTAGATCCAACAAGACTAGTCTTTGTACAAACTACTTAATTTTTCTGTTTGTTGAAATAAAATTTGCACATAAAGTTAACTTAATTTTAGTATTGATCTAGTCATTTTTTTGTGTGTGTGATCTACACAACTTTAAGAATCCAAAATGTGTATTTTTGATTGAATCCAACTTAATTTTTACATTTCAATATTACAAATTTCAAGTGGGATATACTGTTTTCAAAATTTGTTAGTGTATTTTAAAGTTACATGTACTCAGGTATTCTAATTAGCAACTGAGTATTTCTACTGAAAGTATAAATGCAAATAGTAATTGTTTTACTACTATAGTAAAAGTTCAACACTGGTACTTGTAAACAGAATGCCAGTAGAATGTATTCATCAAATATAGAAATCTAGTTATTACATTGAAGCTGACATTTTGGCCATTTGAGAGTAAAAACTGACAAGGTCAGTATAAAACAAAGTATAATAAAATATATCCACCTCACAGGTTGAGACATTGTGTACAATACAAAATTGTGCTTCATGGTGGTGACAGAGGAAAGCTCATTAAGTGAAAGTTGACAGGCTTTATTGTCTTCATAAGAAACCATTCAGACACATTTACAGAATATTTTCTATAAAATTGCGTTTTTCAGTCCTGTACAGTAACATACTCTTAAGACTTTAAAACAACACGCTTGCACATGTATGATCATATGTATGATCCCCGTGTGACAATGGAGATCTTCTAAGAAACCTACATTTCAGTTTCTTTGGGTTTCTATTGAAAAAAACTCACATTGTGCAATATAGTTTCTGACTTCTTAACTGTCATCTTTCCTTCAACTGCACCTTTAACATTAACACTCACAAACATGGTCCCTATATGAAATAGGATTAGTGTGACTTGAGAAAGTGCACTGAAAAAGACCTGAGAAATTGCACAGTAAAACTTTACCAGAGGGACTCAAACCCTCTACATTCAACAATGTCTGTATCGCTTTTAGGCCAGTAAGCTGATCTTGTGATCGTGGATTTTGGAGGACATGTTTTTGTTAACATCCTCCAGCTCCAGGAAGATCTTCTGAAATACCTCAAAGGTGTATTTAAGTTTCTCTGGGTAGCTTAGTTCCAAAGCATAAATAAGGCCCATAAGGTAGGAGCAAGCATGTGCTACACTGGGAATGCAAAAAAGGACCTCCGCTCCCTCAATGGCTATTCCAACTTTCTTCTCGAGACCTCCATCCCTGGCTTTGCTGACCACAAAGATGTTGAGCACAAATGAAGTGATGGCCTCTTGGATGGCTGCAGCATCATCGTCATCACAAACCTGTGAAATAAACCAGAGAGAATTGAACCTACTGCTTTGTTTGCTAATGTGAAGAATGCATTTAAGCCAATTTTTTTCCCACATGGATTTGCCTACATTTATAAACAATTACAATCTTGTGTGAATTTAAAAATATTTATGTGGAAAGACACACACACACACACACACACACACACACACACAGTGTGTGCAGAATTATTAGGCACGTTGATTTGCTGATCATATTTTATTCCAAGGAACATTTTCCCAATTCCAAACCATATTAAACTTAACTACTATTAATTTAATCATTTATAAGTGATATATAATTGTACATGAAGGTTGGAAATGAAAACGCCTTATATTCAGGTGTGCAGAATTATTAGGCACGTTTTCTTTTACAGATAAAATAAGCCAAAAACGAGATTTAACTCAGATTGAAAAGTCAAAATTATTAAATCCCCATGAGAAGAATCCAATACTAATGCAATACTAGAGATTGCAGTTAAAGCATGACCATTGGACAGTAACATGCTCATTGGGTCAGCAGGGTCAGACAAAAAAACGGTAGAGAAGACAAAACACATGATAACTGCAAAAGAATGAAGAATTAAAGGATTAGTTCACCTCCAAGTTGAAAATTGTGTCATCATTTACTCACCCTCAAGTTGTTTTAATTTAAACCTGTATAAATTTCTTTCTTCTGCTGAACACAAAGAAAGATATTTTGCAACTTGGGTTTCATTGACTTCCATAGTATATATTTTTTCCTACTATGGAAGTCAATGGGACCCAAGTCTGTCTGTTTACAGACATTCTTCAAAATATCTTTGTGTTCAGCAGAAGAAAGAAATTTATACAGGTTTAAAACAACTTAAGGGTGAGCGAATGATGACACAATTTTCAACTTTAACTGTGAACTGTGCAAATCCATCCCATATAATCCAGATGCTAGATCTGAGTACATCCAGACCCTAAATGAGGAGCAAATTGGGTGGTCTCTCTGAGGGTGGTGGAAGTCAGTTTCGAGATTTGTCATATACTGGTAGTGGTGAGGAGCACAGCTTCCATTTAGTTGTGTTTGCCTCTCTGTCTGCTTGTCTGTCCTCAAAAATGTAAAGAGAAAATATATATTTATTTATCAGGACAATCATTTGTAATCTTAAAGGGATGGTTGATTATGATTTCACTTTTTTAACTTTAGTTAGTGTGTAATGTTGCTGTTTGAGCATAAACAACATCTGCAAAGTTACGACATTCAAAGTTCAAAGCAAAGGGAGATATATTCTTTTAGAGAAATCTATTTTTAAGGACTACAACAAACGGCTGGTAGAGACTACAACGGCTTCCACTCGGGTTGGTGACATCACTAACCCTAAAATGTACATAAATCCTGCCCCCAGGAACATGCAACCAGGAGCAGCAGGTCATTTGCATTTAAAGGGACATACAAAAACTGAGCTTTTTTACTACATGCTATAAAAATTATCTGTGTGGTATGTTGAGCAAAAACTTCACATACTCTGAGGACATAAGAGATTTTTTATACATCTTGTAAAAAGGGGTATTATACCACCCCTTTAACCAAACAATACTACAAATTAAGGAAAGACGGCAGCTATTTTTTGCCTGTTTACATACTGATTGCCCTTGTCCATCCTGGAATTCCCTTAAATCACATTTGTTAAAGAAACATTCAACTAACAAGTCACCAAAAGTCATTTGTTTTGATTTTGAACTTTACAGAGAAGGATTACTTTCAACACCTATGACATCTTTAAACAAAACTGTATGTGCACTATGTCTTCAGTGTGAGTGTCTTGACTTTTAAATTAATTTATGGTGCCTGTGCATCACACAGATCCCAGCATATTCTAGAGTCATTTTGGGGCACTAACTGAACATAAGTAGATTGGTCAAATATGACAATATTGAGGCCCGTTGTTCTGAGCCATACAATTGTTCAGGGGAGTATGCAACTGACGAATGAAAAGAAGAGAATCTAAAATTACACCATGATTGATCAGATGTTTTTCTTACAGCTTCATCAGGTAAGCATCTTGTTATTTTCTCCACAGGTAATCAGGTAAGTTTGATTTTATCACAGCCTCATCAATGTTAAATAGAAAGATGTGACTTTAAAATGGTGGAAGTAAACTAATTAAGTTTTTTTTATTTTTTAGCTAATGTATGTAACCATGGGATCAACAAAAATAGATTATCATGGCAATGGGAACTAATGCAATGGCAGACTTTGAGCAACCAGCAACATATGGTGCACACCCCTTAAGTCGTCACTTTTTTTTTTTTTTACAGGACTATAAATTTACTCTGTGAAATGCAAAAAACAAAAAAAAAACTGCCAACTGAGTTATAACTTCACCCCCAGTTTCCTCACTACAATAAATTTATTATATAATTTAAATATAATTTATTGAAAGTTACATACCTTTATCCAGTGTAGCCTATTGTCAGGAGAATCACCTGGTTAAGGACACAGTGTACGTTAATGGTTAGTAACTGACCAATGCAAGAAACCCAATTCATAGCAAATCATAACTATAACTATAATTAAAAATAGTTTCACATTTTCTTCTCTCCACAAACAACTACAGGTAGTTGACCTGCCGATCAGACAGCTAATTGTCTTCAGTTTCATATGAAATGTTTGTGTTTTTTTTTTTTCCCACGGAGCTCAGATGAGAAAGTGTACAGGGAACCGCGTCATGCAGAAGGCAGGATTATGGTCACATATTATGATTGACAGCTGTAAACGCTCTAACCATAGACCGTAAAAACTACCGTCCTAACAAACGCAAACCACGAAGAGAAACAGACAGCGCGCTAATGGGCACTCTTTCAGATCGCATAATTCATGGAGTATGCATTCTGTATGACGAAATACCTATATGACAAAAGTTCATAGGGACATCATATACATATATATATATATATAAAACATATTAATAGATTGATTGAATAAAGGCCAAAGATAAGAAACGTTTCGTTTTACCCCAAACGAATTATATTTTATCTTGAACCAGATCAGAGCCAGCGGCAAATGTCAGAAGGTCTAGCCGAGCTGAAGCTGCTCTCGGCGGATAAATGATGACGGAGCTCCCGCTGATCGCATGGAGCTCATCTCTGAAATCGGCGAAACACATTTTTTTAAATAGACGCTGTCTTTATAAATAAACCGCATATTTGAGTTTAAAACAACTACATTCTCGCCTGAAATACTTCAAAAACTACATTTCATGAAACGATAACAGTAATATTTTGAAAATTATCCGAATAAAATGGCGGCTGTAAATGCTGCGTGAACTCAGCTGGCAGCTGTCCCCCGTACGAGAGACAAACGTTACCCGCATTCCAACGCATCCAACATCACCTTTTATTATCAGGGAGAACCAAACACTTTCACAGGGAGAAAAAGGAATCCTAAAATACGCTTCAGTGGCTCCTTAAATGTATTTAGACATATGCCAAGCTTAAAACTGAATGCTTTAAAGCAGCTAAAGTTAGCCACCTAACTTTAACTTACCAGTGTAACCACATGGTAACGTTAGGCCTAATGCTAATTAGAAAATCCACATACAACAATCTTCAAATTACATTTAAAGCCTGGTTTTTGTACAGCAATTCGAAAACTGTAAAGAATGTACCAACCCAAGTAACATTAACTGTTAATTTGCTAGCTTTATTCTTACCTTAAATTCAGTCCGCGTGTTCGTCTTCGTTAGGAATGCAAGGGGTTTCCAGACCAACGAAACAGGAAGGGGAGTTTTTTTTTTTTTTACCAAGTGAGTAAATAAAACAAGGTATTGTTTGTTGTGCGTGTGTACCTAAAAAGCTTGGCTGGGATTACTTAGATTAATTTAGTAAAGGAATAAAATACACATTTTCTTGTTTTTTGAACAAATGCAGATTAATTTAAAACTAGATATATTAAAGTAAAGACACAAACTTAACATTTTATTGTTGATATCACGCATTTTAATTACTTAACATTTACATCCACTCAGATTAATTTTTTTCAGTGTAGTATTTTAATATCACTGCATCCATACTAATTTTATGCATTAAGCTAAGAACTTCTTGGAAATTATTAGAGACGACAGAAATGTTATTACTTAGTTGAGTAAAAAAGTTTTAGCATGTGATGAAAAGCAATGAGACTGAGAAAACCAAAACCAAATAAATAGCTCAGACTTGATAGACGGTAAAAACAGACTAAATGAAACAATCAATGGACCAAATCATTGAGTGAGTGAGGGAGAAAGATAAAATAGAAATATAGATCTCTTGAGACTTTACAAAGATGAAGGAAAGTCTAAGTATTAAGCCTGGTCTTTACTTCTTATGGAAGCAGTACAGGTACAAGGGGTATGATTGACAGCCAGACTACAAGATGATGCATGTGATGTTCTGCTAATAATAATGAACTCAAAGACTTCAGAGGATCTTGAAGCAAGTCAGGGACTTCATATGAGGATTTTTCTTGCAATTCATTGAGGTTTCCACTTCAAGGATGGTTTACATTCTTTTACCTGATCCATTTGTGGAATAGCAAGGACGGTGGTCTTCCAATTGAGTTTTTGGTTGCCAGTGCCTCTATCCAACCCTCACAGCCTTGTAGATGCTAAATCTAAGCAGAACAGTTCTGGCATGTCAACATCTTTCAAGATGACACACACACGCACAAAAAAAAAATAAAAAAAAATAAAAATGTGAGTCTCATTTTGAGTGAATGTCTCTTTTATAAAGATAAAATGTGTACAATGACCCTTAAAACAGAAGAGCTCTTGAAATGTTTGTGAACTCACACTTTCAAATCAGTGCCTGAATACAAACTGTCTTTCTAGAGCCTGTCTTCTTAGTTGTTAAATTGTGAAATGTGCAGTTGTTCAATTTAAAAGATGTTACAATTCATCACTAAATTCATACTGTTATTATTTTCCTCAGTAGAATGTTTGTATTGGAAAACCAGTCGCTTATGTCCCTTTAAGTTGTTTAGTCAAGTCATATAGAAATTGTATTGTAAGTCTAAGTGTAAATATGTAACCTGCATTTAAAGAATAAACAAAACTCACTATTAATTGTTTTGTTTTGTTTTGTTTTTAAATCAATTTAAGAGTGTTCTGAGCATTGAGATCCAAACTGGTCATCATAAAACCATCCTCTTTTTTGTATGTTATGCCTAGAAACGAATATCAGACGAATGTATGTGTGCTGTGTTTTGTGTGTATACTGAAATGTTTCTCTTCTGTCTCTTCTCCTCCTCACAAATCAAAGCAGGCTGAATCAGTGCTGAGGCCAGAGGCTCCAGTGACCGTGTCAATTTCAGGAGTGAACATGCATCAGGTTTAAAAACACGTATAAGACCGTCCAAACATTGAGCAATTGCATTTTAAACATATATAACGTATATTGAACCACTAACTCATAATAACTATTATATAAAAAATATTTAACATGCATTTAAGTTATTATATCTCATATAGGGTAGGCCTACTATTATCTAAATAAATCCAAAATAGAGAGCAGAGCTATAGAGCAACCTTCTAAGTCGTGGTTCAAACCCTCCGGACACCGGGTTTGTCAGAAGTGATATGGCAGGAGGGAGAAAAAACACAAAAGACTCGAGCTGCCCCTCTGGTTTCTCCTTCCTGACATCCTTTTTCTTCGGTTTCCCATCAAGCTCTCCACACGTGATTAAATAATAACAACAATGATGTGCTTGGCCTGCAGCAAACACATTGGATTTGACAAATTAAATTGCTTCTTGTTGACAGAGCATGTGGAATAAGGAGGAGTGTGCTGGTGATTTGTCTGTTGTAGACGTAAGAATAGCCGTTTCTCTGTTTTATATTATGGATTTGTTTCTCTATCCCTCTTCATCCTCCGTTCATATCTGTAGTAGATTTCATGTCCCACATTGCACTGCCCTTGGTATTGCACCGTTAATCTCTCACTCATCTGGATTCAGACAGCATTTCTACATATAATCTAATGCTAACATCCTGTTGTGGGGAAATTTAAAGGTCAATCTGAAATTCTGCAACAAACAGCAGCTTGGAAATCAATCTCATCATTAGAAAAGAAAAGAAATAATTATTTTTCATCCTCAGTGCATTTTATGAATAGATATAATACATCATCCAAAATAGATTCAGATTCAGCATCATTTTATATTTAGACTTTGAAGGGTTGTTCCAAGACTATATTGCCATTTTAAGGGAACTTCATTAAAATTATGTGACAATCCCAAAGCATGAAGCTGCTGAAGCTCAAAGCTAGTTTCACACATACTTATGTTCCAGAACAGCTAATGAGCTGCATCCATAGGCATCGTATACTGTACACTGCAATGACAAAAAGACTGCACCGAATGGTAATCTACCCTCAGACTGCTTGTTTGGCCAAAATCTAAGGCAGCAGGGAGTGTATTCTTCAGAAAATAAGGCAATCCCAAAATGCAATTCATTAATGTCTGTGAAAAACAGAAAATAATGCTAATTACAAATATATGGATTTATGAAATATAAGAAATACAAATATATTTAATAAAATATTATGTTTGTCTGTATGTATGCATATACATTTGTATATATATTTGTAATATACATACATACATAAATACATACATATATCTAAACATACATACACATAATTAGGTTTTTACTTTTTTTGTTGTTCATATATAATAAGTCAAAAATAAATAATAATAAACTTTTCTAATAACTCTGATAAGAAATTTATTTGAGCACCATATAAGTATATTAGAATGATTTCTGACAGATCATGTGACACTGAAGACTTGAGTAAAGGCTATACTTAAAATTCAGCTTTTCAGAATATGGTTATTTTAAATTGTAATAACATTTCACAGTATTGATATTCTACTGTATTTTAATGAATAAATGAATGCAGCCTGGGTGAGCATATGAAATGTAAGAGTAAAATCTTGTGCTCACTGTGTTTTGGGAAAAGAACCACTTATCGTGTCCAATCTCATTTGAGACTTGAGTGAATGCGGCGGCCTTAGCCAGTGTAGACAGATTTCACCTGCTCATGACAAAGACTAAAGGTCTCTCCTTCCTCTCTGTTCAGTCTAATGGGAAGCAGTAAGGGATTGACATTCTCTCCTCGCATTCATCCTCCTTCTGTCCCCTTCTATCTATCTCTCATTTGCTCTGCAGGAGGGGATGTTGACATTCCAGTATGGAGGAGGGTGGGATAACCCCCACCGAGACCATGACCCTTAGTAGAGGGGCACAGGATGAGAAACGCCCGCATTAGCCTCATCCTGCTTCCTCTGCCAATTATAATTTCTCAACATGGTGAAACCACCATGCCAAAATCTCCCAGCGAGGCAGTTTGGTGGGTACCATACAAAAAAAAAAAAAAAAAAAAAAAAAAAATAAAAACTTTTTTTTAGAAACATTTTGACACCAAACCGTATGCATTATACACCAGCCTCTGTTTCAATACATTACTTGAAACACAGTGAGAGCCTGTAATGGTTTTAACTACCACACTGATGGGTGCAGGTGCATTATGTGCTGTTCCACAGCCGTAGATATAAACACCATATTAACTGCACCAAGTACCTTTTACGCATTGAAATGCTCTGTTATAATGGAAACTAAAAGCTGCAAATACTGCATAAACTCTATCATTAGCACATCAGTTTTACTACACGCCTGATGAATTACTAGTGTAGTAAATTTGCATCTCTGCCACTATTAGAGTATATATTGAGAATATAATACAGTAAGTGTCATAATTGAAGACGTGATCTAACAGCAAATGTGAAGGCGAGGTTAAACTGTTGTCTTGAGTGAGTGGTTTCCTCTGACTTAATCTATGGTCTTGAAGACAGCTGGAGTCCTATTGGATGTAGCGAGCCAGTGATTGTTAATATAACAGTATGACACATTGACGGAGGGCCTGTATCTTTGTGTGCATTTCACCCTTCCTTCACTAATGGAATTAAAAGACTATTGCTAGATCCCAGCCAGCTGGACGCTGCATACAGAAAACAGCTTTGACATTCACGAAGATATACGCATGCACATGTACTTATGCATACACAAATATGCATGGAAACATTAAGGCCTTTTTGCTCAAGGCAGGAGCATGCTCACTGTTTTCACAGCATTACATTGAAAAAAAAAAAAACCTTTCAATGCGACTCAATTATAATACATCTGTCTGCTGTTGTTTTATTTTGCATTATGAAACGGCCCCTGAAACTTTAAACTCTCGGAATGATTTCTGCTTATTTTACTCCTACTAACCTTCAAAAATTTGAAAGAAACTTTAGTAAAAGTTAAAAAAGGATAAGAAATCTCTTATCCTCAACCAAGGTGGAATTTCTTTGAACAAAATACAGTTAAAACAGCAATAGCCTACTGAGAAATATTATTGCAACTATTTAAAATTTTAATACATTTTAAAATGTCATTTATTTGGCAATTGGAAAGCTGCATTTTCAGCAGATATTACTCCAGTCTTCAGTTTAACGTGATGATTCAGAAATTGTTCTAATAAGCTGGTTTCAGTGTTAAAAACAGTTGGGCTTCTTAATATTTTTTGTAGAAGCCAGTACCTTTTTTTTAGGATTTCTTGATGAATAGAAAGTTCAAAAGAACAGTTTATTAAAAAAAGTTTTTATTATCAATTTGAGGCATTATTACTGAATAAAAGTACATAGCTTTAGGGGGGGGGGGGGGAATCATACTTGCCACCAACTTTTTGAACCATAGTATACATTTAAAAAAATTATTGGAGAGGCAAAACCTACTTAAAGGGTCACTATAAGATAATTGCAAGATGTTTGTAATGAGCCGTCAGTCAGGTTGAGATCCATTTGCAGATTTATTAAAAAGGTTAATCAGAGTGCAAATAGGCAGATAGTCAATCTCCAGCAAAACAATATCCAAGACAAAACAGTTTCTAAGTAAGTAGACAGGCAAAATGACAGGCCAGGCAACTCAACAATCACAAACAATGTAGGCAAAAACAACAGGCAGGCAGCAGAGAATTAATGAGAAAACAGTCCAGGATCATACACGAAAAAGGCAAACCAAATAAATAACACTCAGTTGTGGCAAGAACAAGACTTCACAATAAACAAGCTAAAGTGAACTTCAAGTGAAAGTTGAACTTGTGACGTTGTTGGATTTTTAAATAATAATATCTGTGAAATTACAATAAGATACAACCACCATACCGAACAAGCTCGGTGTCACGGTTTTACGCTGCCTGAAGGAATACGGAGTCGAGGATAAACAGAATAAGGCTTTTAATATATCCAACACAGGGGATATCCAACATGGAGCACAGAGGTAGACACACGTAAGTAGCAAGTGCAAATGAAGACCCGACAAAACAGAACTGAAAGGACAAGGCTTAAGTACAAAGGATAATTGGGGAAACACAGGTGGATGGAATCATAAATTAACAGGGACATGGAACACATGAGGAAGAGAATGGACACACCTGGGAACTAATCAAACACGGAAAGACAGAAACTGGGTCATGGGCAAAAACACATTAAATGAGTCCAGGTGTGTGACAGTACTCCCCCCTCCCGGTAGGTGCGTCCTCGCACCGTAGAAACAACAGAGGGAGGCGTGGGTGGGAACTTGGGAGGAGGTTCTTCAGGAAGAGCCAGATGGTCCACCAGAGACCAGCCAGGACGGAGATCCAAGGTGGAGTCGACGGCGGGAGGAGCCATGGTGAAGGAAGGGTCGACGACACCAGGGAGCCGACAGGCGGAGACTGCACCGGTGGGTGAGGAGCCCAAGATGGAGCAGCACAGCCGCAGAGCCAGGGTGACGACGAGGTTCCGGAGGGCCTAGGTGGAGCAGAAGGCTCAGGCGACCAAGGCGGAGGCGGGGTCCTGGCAGACCGCTGTGGAGCCGGAGCGACCGAGGATGGAGGTGGAACCGGAGGGAAGGAGGAGCCTGACAGAGCCGGAGGGATGGAGTGACGAGGTGGAACCAGAGGAGAGGAGTCCCGAGGTGGCGGATGGTCGACGACTGACCAAGGTGAAGCCGGAGGGACGAGGGAGCCCGGTGGAGCAGGTGGGATGACAGGCCACGGTGGAGACGAGGGAGCTAAGAGCCAAGGCGGAGCCGCTGGGTCGAAGGACCGAGGAGGAGTCCAGGGCTCGGAGGCTGGAGGCGGAGACAGGGCCTTAACGCGCCAAGGCGGAGCTGGAGACTGGCAGTCCAGCGGCGAACCATCGCGCCCCGATGGCGCGGACTGAGGGTGAGCTGCGGGACTGACTGGCACCAGCAGGGATGGCGAGGAACTGGCTGGTCTAGGAGGAGGAGAGAGGAGAAGGATGGGAGGAAGGACAGGAGGATCAGGACTGGACGGAACCAGCGAAAGAGTAGAGGGACCAGCAGGCTTGGGGAGAGGCGGGAGAGGGAGGGAATACAGGAGACATAGAAGATTCAGGGCTGGGCGGAACCAGCGGAGACACAGAAGATTCAGGGCTGGGTGGAACCAGCGGAGACACAGAAGATTCAGAGCTGGGCGGAACCAGCGGAGACACAGAAGATTCAGAGCTGGGCGGAACCAGCGGAGACACAGGAAACTCAGGGCTGGGCGTAACCAGCGGAGAAACGGAAAACTCAGGGCTGGGCGTAACCAGCGGAGAAACAGAAAACTCAGGGCTGAGCGGAACCAGCGGAGAAACAGAAGATTCAGAGCTGGGCGGAGCTACAGGAAACTCAGGGCTGGGCGGAACCAGCGGAGAAACAGAAAACTCAAGGCTGGGCGTAACCAGCGGAGAAACAGAAAACTCAGGGCTGGGCGGAACCAGCGGAGAAACAGAAAACTCAGGGCTGGGCGGAACCAGCGGAGAAACAGAAAACTCAGGGCTGGGCGGAACCAGCGGAAATGGAGCAGAGGAAATGACTGGAGGAGGTAGGAGTGGGAGACTGAGAGGGTATACAGGGGAATCAGGGCTGGACGGAACCAGCGGGGAAACAGGAAAATTAGGGATTACCTCCATAGACCAGTCCATCAGATCCAGAGCTTGCTCCTTATGACCTTCAGAGACTGTATACAGCTCACCCTCAGTCGCAGGAGTGTGGGCAGGGCTTTCCTCCACGCCCTCGATCTCCACGAGGACTCCCACGATGCACGGTGTTGCCGGCTCACACACCTGGTCAGTCGCGCTCTCGAGTTCCGGCTCCCTGTCAGTGGATGGCTCGGGCTCTGCGGCTGCGGTGGGCTCTGGCTCCGTGCGGCGTGATGGTGGCTGGCTGGTCTCTGGGTCGGGAGTGGGGCTGGCGAGGTCCTCTATGGGGCAGACGGTGAGAGGTGACCCATTTCTCGCCAGAGTCCACTCCACGTATGCGGCGAAATCCTCTCGAGGACCATCTTCGGACGACAACGCTCTGCATTTGGAGTTCAGGCTGGTGTTGTAGAAGGTGCAGAGCGCGCCGTCCGGGTAGCTGGCGGCATTAGCTAATAGGGAAAACTGTCTGGTATGGTCCTCGAGAGAACGTCCTTCCTGCTTCAGCAGGAGGATGAGGAATTCGGGACGATAGAGGGGATCCATAGACACTAAGAAAAGAAAAGACTGTGAAAAAACAAAAGCAAAACGGAGGGAAGAACACGCAGTTTTCTATTTTCTCTTTCTGGTCGGGTCTTCTGTCACGGTTTTACGCTGCCTGAAGGAATACGGAGTCGAGGATAAACAGAATAAGGCTTTTAATATATCCAACACAGGGGATATCCAACATGGAGCACAGAGGTAGACACACGTAAGTAGCAAGTGCAAATGAAGACCCGACAAAACAGAACTGAAAGGACAAGGCTTAAGTACAAAGGATAATTGGGGAAACACAGGTGGATGGAATCATAAATTAACAGGGACATGGAACACATGAGGAAGAGAATGGACACACCTGGGAACTAATCAAACACGGAAAGACAGAAACTGGGTCATGGGCAAAAACACATTAAATGAGTCCAGGTGTGTGACACTCGGAAGGCTGGCCAGAGGCCCTATGCACCAAATTAAAACCCTGAGTTAACTCACAGAACCTGATTTCAGGCTTTCTGTTTCTTGAAATATTTTAGGAAACATGAAAAAATGTAAATACCTGGAGATTTATGAGCAAAATGGCTTCCAGGGGGCAAGGCAGAGTCACTCTTGGATCTTTTAGCAGAACGCTATTCCAAAAAAGTTTTTTTTATGTAAATAAGGTGAGAGTGCAATACACAATAGTCTAAAAGCTGCTATTTGCATTACAGAATTATATTTTTCTTTGATTATATTTTTTTTATTATATTTTTCAGTGAAAGGTAAACGTAAATTTTTTTGCAAGTATTCATAGAAGTTTAAATCCATGAAACAATTAAGATGTTATGAGTCGTAGGCACGTAATAATGAATACTTATAATATTGGTGATATTCATCACATCATCTTGCTCTTTCTCCTTCTGTATATCTTCATGAACAGAGTGTTTATATCCATACATCTTTAACCACTAGCAAAATAGAGTTTAATGTAGTGAAATAAAATCAACACCTTCCATCCACTGCAACAAAGCGAGAGCTTGTTTAAAACTTTCCCCAACTAAATTTAGACCAAAGGCATGATTTCTCAGTGATGCACACATACACACACACAAATGTGTGAGGAACAGCTCATGTTCTTCAAAATTTTCCCCCCACATTCACACCTATTTTTGCACTCAAACATGTGCTCATGGTTTCTCTCTCCCTGTGCATTTATTTACTTAAGTTGAATTTACTGAATCACATTATTTTTGCAGTTGTATTTATCTAGAAGTTTTGTTTTTTTTTTAACAGAAAATGAATTCTTGACCTCCAGTCAACACTGGCAGTGGCTAAAAAACTACTCAGAGTAATGAGGCAACCTTACAAGGGGTTTAAATTATGTAGAATGGGAAGTAGTAGACTCGAGTAGGTTTTCAAATTTGAGTATTTTAGTTTTTATTTAAAGTGAACATTTAGTTAAATGCTGCTATTCAAGACTATGTTTTAGACTAAAAGTATATTCTTTTTTGCTACCTGGTCTCATGAGTAATTCTGTCCTCTTGGTCATTATAAAATGCAGCTTGTATCTTGGAAGGTTAGATTTTCAAAGTAGCTTCAGTGCACAGTGTGATCTGGTGACAATTGGGGTCAACCAGAGTCTGTCATGGGGAGTCTGCGTACCTATGATGACGACATGCTTGGTGGGAAACACACAGATGAGCAGTGAGAGCAAGCTAGTGAGAGCAGGTGGTCCGGGGTCAGGTAGGCTGGATACAGCAGACCTTCCATAGCTAATGAGGATCTTGGGGCCAAGGAAGAAATGAGAGAATATGCATTAGTAATGAGAAAGCAAAGTTGTTAGTTCATCTATTCTTTTGAAAACTGAAAACACTTGCAAAAACCTGTGAAAATATATAAGTATTTTAAAAATGAAAACATGGAAAGGCATATTATTTAATGAAAAATATGTTACTTAGTCGATCCTCTGCAATGAATGGGTGCCGTCTGAAGGAGAGTTCAAAAAGCTGATAAAAGCATCACAATAATCCACACGGCTATTACATGTCCATCAATTAACATCTTGAGAAGTGAAAAGTTCTGTTTGTAAGAGAAATGCATCATTAAAGTGTTTTAACTTTAAATATAACTTCTTGCCACAAGTCCATAATCCTTATTAACACTTCCTCCAGCGAAAAAGTCCATCCAATTTGTGTCCTCTCACATCAAAATCCACTGACATAGGTTAATGCTAAATTTCTCCAGATCTGTTCCAGTGAAGAAAAAAACTCATATACTATATGTCTTGGACGACCTTTTTAATGAGTATGAGATTTTCAGCAGATTCTCATTTTAGGGTGAACTGTTTCTTTAAGTGCATCCAACCAAAGAGCGAGCATTTTACTTCAGGCAATTAAGGAGGAAATATATTGTACACGCTGACTCTTTCTTGACCCAAGAAACTAAAAAAAAAATTAAAAAAATGCATTCTCATTAAATTGCAGCCATAGGATAAGAGAGACAGTCAAAGAAATGCCAAGCTTGAGAGGAGAATATGAGTCTTGGAAAACTTTTTTTTAATGCCTTATTTAACATTTAAACTCACATAACAAATACAGTGGAATACATGGATGTTTATATATTTTCTTTTGGCATCATCACTCCAATAAACTAATTTTTGGCAGTAACCTCTCCGTTTAATTTTCTCCACCCTAAATACCACGACTGAGGTAAGACCCTTGAAAACAAGGCACCAAAACCTGCTCCCGGGCACCACAGCAGAAAAGGCTGCCCACTGCTCTGTGTGTGTGTTCAAGTCCTTTCATGAGTCTGTTTCATCCCTGAACACCATTTGCACTGAGGTTGCATCCAGCCTCCACCAAAGTCCCCATTCATCACTGTCTCTCTGTTTCTCTTTTACTTTCTTTGCACCATTTGTTTATTTGACTGCAAAAGCCAAATCCCTACTTTCTTATTTTCCATTTCCCTCCGGCTGATTGTAACTGCTTAATCAGATAGCAATTCAAATCTGTCTCTGTGCCATAATACCAGTACCAGTTTACTTAAAACATGAGTTTCATTCTCTGGGTGCAGGTGTATAACATTCGCACACATACTGTATATATAAAATCTCCATACAACTTTTAATGTGCACGTAGTATTGTGCTGAAAGATTTATTTCTGAGGAGAATGAAGATAACAAAACACCTTGAAGATGTAGTTCTTCATCTGTGCACGCACAGATAATGTGCTATAACTGTAAATCTGCATGAAAGATTAATAGACAGCACAGACTCAACTGGTGATAAAAACCGAACAAAATTAATTAAAACCCAGAATGGCATAAAAAAAAGCTGATTCAAAGCCCACATTCAAAGCGATTCAAAAACAGCCAGCAAAGCAACACTGGTTATTATGACTACTATTTAATGCAGGTATTTACTAATTTATTGAGATGTTTACCAGCTGTCATTGTTTGTATTGATAAAATATTAAAGATAAAGCACTAATATATCATGCTAAAAACATTGCAGTGTTTAAACAAACAGTTTTATAAACCTTGTGTTTTAACAGTGATGATTTCCAAGAGGCTGGAAAACAAAGAGATAAAGAGAAACACAAAATTAAACAAGGATTCATAGCAACCAAATATTATCTGAAAAACGAGCCATAAATGTTGATGTTTATCTTAAAAGATCTTGTCTCTTAGGGCTTGATTGATGTCCGCAGTCTTCATTGTTATGCTCACATTTACATTTATGTTTGCAAAAGACCTAAAACGGAATTATGTTTATTTGGCTTCCATATTTGCCTGCTTTTTAAAGATCGCACTAAAAGTCATGAGAAACCCCAGATCCACCTTGACATGTTACCGTGTTAATCAATAGACTAAGCAGGACTGATTTGTTTAGATTTTACTTTGGGGAGCAGGTTTTGGTGGATGATATATAAATGCTTTCAAAGGCTCCTTCACATGAAGGATTGGATCAATCGCATCCAAACCTGAGCTAAAACAAGAAGCATGCATGTTAAAGTGCAACAGAGAAACTCTTACTGCAAATGCAAACAGTCACCAAATTACAATTTCAGCATGGAAAATTAGGATGCTAAACCTGGTCCTGTTGCCTAGGTGATTTTTTTGGGGTGCTTGCTTTTGGATTTTGCAGGTGTTTGGCAGATATAAGTTGGCAGTGTGTCTGTGATTCCCAGAAAGCTTAGCGTGTCTCCTCGCAGCGTCCTTGCCATCCATCGGTTTTCACCTGCTCTGAACTTCTGCAAAGCACTTACTGAGCTATCGGTCAAGGCAGGGAGGGGATAGGGTGACCCCTAAGATTTAGGGCATTCTCTCAGTGAGTCTCCAGTAATGCATTCCTTTAATCTCTAACCCTTACATGCAATTAGTTTGTAGAATTACATAATTGCTTTCACCATGGGCACATTAATTATTAAAATAAAATACTGTGTAAAGGACATGAGGTAATTGTAGTAATGAAGGCCTTAAAATAAGAAATTCAAGAAATTCTTTGTGTGTGTGTGGTCTTGGTTTTCTCTTCTTTATGGGGACCGAATATCATCACAAGGATAGTAATAGCTTTTTTTCCTTCCCCTTGAGGAAACTAGCTTATTAATTATACAGAACTAAGTTTTCTGAAAATCTAAAATAGTAGATAGTTTAGTGTGAGGGGTAGGTTTATGGTAAAGGGATAGAAAATACAGTTTGTAAAGCAAAAAAAAAAAAAAAAACACACACAAACAGATTACATTTATGGAATGTCCACATAAAACATGAAAAGCCAACATATGTGTGTGTGTGTGCGTGCGTGTGTGCGCGCATGTGTACAAACAAGCCAAAATCTATAGATATTACAAACTTATAAACATCTAAAAAACTTTGAAATATGAATATGTAAAAAATAAAAACACAATTTTTAGAGAGACTATTTCACATCCTTTTAATTTCTTTTGCGGTATCTGTTAACTGTACCAGGAAAATTAATAAAAGGCATCTGGTGTGTAGGTGTAAATGTTGCATTATTTCAAAAATCTTCAAGCCTTTATGGAAAAGAAAAGCCGAATAGTCACGTAAAATGAAAGAAAGATATTCAAAGAGGTAAAAGGTGGTGGAAGAAAATTACAATTAGTAATGTAATTGCTTTCTTATGGACATACTTGTTTTCTTCTGCTGCTTTTTTACAGAACACTCATGCAATAACACAAGTAAACCCACAGCAGGACAAAGAGGAGAGTGGCAGAGGTGTGGGGACGAAATGAAAAAGATGGGGCGGATGACAGCAGATGAAGTGATTGCAGAGGAGGCCTAAATGTCTCGAATTTAGTTGCAATATTTTGACTTTAATAACTGGACCCACATTATGAATCCATAATGAGATAAGCAGCAAAGACTGTGAACAAGAGATTAAGAGAAGTATGTGTGGACAGAAAGGACATTTCTTGTACTCTAACTTAGCCTTGAATAGAACTGTGCTTATATGTGTCTGCATATGTCATTCCGTCCCAAAAAGCATAACCCATCCCCTCAACCTACCCCTTCATAGGTCAAGAAGACATTGCACAGAGAGATCCTCACTGGATTTCTATTACTTAAAACTGAATGCAATTTCCTTTGAATAAAGTGAAAATGAGAGCAAGATTACAGCTGAAAGAACCTGAATTACTGTCCTCCCAAAACGTACAAAAGCCGACGGAAATAACTGACAATTAGGTAAAGCATTTCTAAGATTTTTCCAAGGTTTACTCACAGTAAATCACAGTCCGTCAAAAAACACTACTTGAAAAATAAATAAATAAATAAAAATCTATCAACAAGGATATTTCATTTAAAAATAAAAAAGCTATTCTGTGTCATAAAATGGTCCAATAATATCAAGCTGAGATTGTCAGATATAAACTTCATCTTGCTGGTTGGTGGGGACACAAGCAGCACAATGACATTTCTTTCTCTCAGACTCCCACTTAATTAACTCTGCACACAGCAGAAGAACCTGTTGAAATCAAAATGTAACCCCTCACCTGAGAGGAAAATCACAGATGAGAAACCTCCAGAGCTTACTTAACATACTTACAAAGAAAACATTGTCAGATGAGATGAAGCCTGTCCACCACACTTTTAATTTTGGTATATATATATATATATATATATATATATATATATATATATATATATATATATATATATATATATATATATATATATTGATATACCTCATAAAACAATTGTATATTATAATTTATCCAAAGTAATTCGGTCAAGCATATCCGTTTTTTCCCCAAAAAAACTTGTCAGGGGAAAAAGAGTACATGACCAAACTAGTAGAGCAGGAAATTAAGAAATTACTGAAGCCAGAATGAAAACAACAACAGTGTAATAAATATATTTTATATAATTAATATAAGGTTTGCAGCAAGTCTTAGAATGTTCCATCGTATTTTCAAACTTTTTGTCCTTAACTCTACATATATAGAACAGTGTGTCTGTGTTTTTAAGTATAAATTGGCACTGTGCCAAGACATAAGCAGGGGATATTAAGATATTCACAACAGTTTAAACACATGGATGCCAAGATATTTCATTTGATTAAGACTTCAAATGCCAAAATACATCAAATACCAAATTCAAGGCCACCTCGCTCTCTAACTGAAGGCAGTGTCAGGAGAAGATGATGCCAATCATAAACAATTCTGAAATGTCTTTTATGCGGTTCTCACCTTTAAACACAGGCTTACTCCACTAGATCTGTGTAACAAAATAAATAATAATAATTCCTGTCTGCTGTTACTTGGGAGTTCAACGCCTTCATCTTCTCCTCCTACCTGTTGTGAATGGCTTTAATTTTGTTTCTGTCACTCTAAAGTGGCTACATTTTAACACTGCGAAAAACCTTGTGGGCCTTGATTCACCCTGTAAATCTTTGGAGGTCTCATTATCAGCTCCTGCATTAATAGATTAGCAGTGTGGATCCTTAGAGATTTGCTGTAGCAACATATGCAGTATAATGAATATGTCAATCATAAGACTGACCAGAGGTCGTCACACAGCTGACTCAGAAAGGAAAGACCTTCAGGCACATTCCTTCCTCAAGCTATTCACAGTCCAAATAAAAATCAATGTGTATCTTTATCTGCAGGACTGCAGGAGCTGGGTCTCTGTAGCGTGAAACCGTGCTGCCTCCAGAGTCAATGTTAGCAGGCTCATACTTTGCTTTAGTACACATCAGTTGATTTTAAGGTTAAAATAAGCTCCTTAACCCACTAGCTCACAGGAAAAATAGTAAGTATGAGATTATATGGTTCTGTGTCAAGAAAGGAAGAAAGAAAGTGGACGGAAACAACAAAGACAGAGCTGAAGATGAAAAAAAAAACAAGCACGGAAAGAAAAGCCAAATAAGCATTAATTCACAATGTGTTTATGTTCATATTGCAGTCAGTAGGCCCATACAGCTATATCATCAGCAAATTCATTCACGATCAATCCCGCCAGCTAGCCTTACTGACATTTAACGTGGGTAAATGCCATAGTTAATGATATACACTGGCCATGTGCGCACTTGTTCCCTCCTGTTTGGTTTTTTTCAGGATTGGAGGAAGATATTCTCTTGATAGTTCGAGTGAATCCTCAAGCAATCCATTTAACATATATCACAGTAACCACACTGCAGGTGTTTGCCTCTTATCCAGACAGGTTACCAGAGCAGACCTCAAGGTGCAATAAAGCAGATAAAGCCCTTTTATATAGTGCACTGTTAAATAGAGGTAAACAAAGAATTTTGCTTTTATCTGTGAATCCAATCCAATAAAAATGTCAAGATGAAAATTACATTTTATATGTATCACCTTAACACAACTGTTCTTTTAAATCAAATCTTTGAGGTCACTTCAGAAGGTGTCTATCACGCCAATAACCATCATTCATTTATTGAAAAATTAAAGGCTTAAACTAAATGATAGTTTTATCTGTAGATGGCACAAAATCTAATCTCAACACTTGTGATTAATGGCTATTTAGCTATTTCATCATAAATGTCAACATTTGTGATATTTAGTCAGTCAAACTAGTTTTGAGGTTAATCGACCTAATTTTGTGTTTCTGGGAAATAGTGATCTTTGATATTGTATTATACTCACTGATAGATCAGTCATTATACTGAATTTTACAGATTTTTGTGTCTAAAGGTGTTTTGCTAAACAAGGATTTGTGGACACATTTAAAAATTTTGTGAAGTAAAAATTTTAGATTTTATTTACATGCATACATACAAATAGACCCTTGTGGTTAGATGTACCCCCAGAATCGGCACAGAAGTTCCCAGGTGGAATGTTGTTAATAGTGTTATTCTTTTTTTTATTTAATACTTATGGTAAATAATAGGGTATATGTATATTTGCTTTTCATTAATTGAAATCATTCAGTTTGCATTCATAGTGTTGCTATTATGACAAGTCTTGAATTAATAAATGGGCAATTGATATGGTACTGAACCATGATGGTCATCGAAGAAGTGAGTGGTGGGGTAATTCGGACTCTGCATGCCTGCATATAAGTTAAAGAACTGGGATTTCTTCCCCCATTTTACTCTATAACGTTCATATGAATAATCTAAATATCAAAAGAATATGTGCGTTTCTCTCTAAAACTTAGGCTACTCTCAATGTTTTAGGCAAAGAAACTAGCTGACCTTGTGGCAAGCAGACAGTCAGACTGGAATCTCGCCGGGTTGACACTCTAATCATTAGGTTGAAATACTAGGAGTAATGGACAAAAAGGTAAGTTTTCAGACACTTTATGCGATTTTACTGCCATCTTTGCAGACAACGAGAAATCCGTTAGTTTTGTAGTTTACGCCGGTCAACAATAAGATGATGCTCTCATATTGCATTATCTACTGAATTTCAATATAACCTTCTTGAAATTTATAGAAATAGAATAAAGTTCATTATTTAATGGCATTACTTCAGATATGTTTATAATTCACGTTTACATTTTAACGCATTCTAATTAAAGAAAATAAATATAGGCTAATTTATAATTTATAATAATTTATAATGTAATCAGATAAAATATGTGTTGTACTGAGTTTGACCGTTATTGTGGAATAAAATGAAAGTATGAAGTATTTTGCGTGCAATCCACTGATCTATAATATAGAACTGGGTTGCTCATGACGTCATTAAAGTGAAGCCTGTCTCATCAGTGCGCAGCAGACACACCCACCTAAACGATTTCAATATATCGCGTATCCTGCCCCAAAAGACCATAAACACGGCAAAATAACCTCTGAAGTAAACATTAATTTATTACACATAACATAAAAACGAGTCCCGTTTGACTGATTTGCTTCAAATCGTGTTATTTTAATACAGCGGTTTGAATGTAACTCAATGGTGCTCTCTGCTGGTAGGGATTAGTAAAATCCCTACAAAATCCCTAGATTTCTGAGCATTATTCAACCTGCATAAAACTTTCTACTGAAAATGTGAGTTGATATTCATGTACGCTGCATTTCCTGTTTTCCTGTTTTGTGTGTATCTGAAGTGCAGCAGGACTATGACTTGTTGCCTTACCTTTGCAGAAAATTACCACAAAGAATGCATTTGGTCTACACCTTGTCAGCGGGGACCCTGGATGCCAGCACAAAAATCTATGCAGTGAGAGTGGATGCGGTCCACGCTGATGCTTAAAGAGTCCTGGGAG
This sequence comes from Carassius auratus, assembly GCF_003368295.1. Lineage (NCBI taxonomy): Eukaryota > Metazoa > Chordata > Actinopteri > Cypriniformes > Cyprinidae > Carassius > Carassius auratus. Next base: position 270,320 of record NW_020523466.1, read on the forward strand.
GCTTGGGATCTAAGGCCAAACCAAAAGAGAGTGGGTAGAAGAAGAAGACGGTGGAGCAGAACCTCAGCAACATCAATCTCTCTGAATCAGAGATGAAGTGTGAGGTGAATAATATGACTGATAAGTGAAGTCAAATTAGTTTGTATGGCATTTCTCACAATAAACATTGTTTCAAAGTAGCTTCATAGAAAATTGTGATAGTAATGTTTATTATATCTTAATATTTTTTATACCTCATAATTGCATTCAGCACATTAGAGCTGGGTGATATGGTTTACAAGCAATCCATAGTTGAGGTGTGCCGCATAGAATATATTGCCCAGTGTTTCTATACTGTATGTATGCAAATAAAGTTGGACATACTTGTGTATATCAAACTTTATATACTGTACAAGCTTGGAGATAATTTTGTTAGATTTTGCAGCTAAATAAAAATCAGTTGAGATTTGCTATATATTGTATATTACATACCGTATTTTCCAGACTATAAATCACACTTTTTTTCATTGTTTGGCTGGACTTATTTATCAAAATTAATTTGACATGAACCGAGAGTAATGAACCAAGAGAAAACATTACCGTCTACCGCCGCGAGAGGGCACTCTATGCTGCTCAGTGCTCCTGTAGTATACACTGAAGACATAGAGCGCCCTCTCGCGGCTGTAGATGGTAATGTTTTATCTTGGTTCTTGGTTCTAAATAAATGCTACTTATAGTCCAGTGCAACTTGACTTGTATATGGTTTTTTCCTCATCATGACGTATTTTATGTATGTATGCATTAAAATAACAAGAAATACCAGTTTGCAGCATAACCTGCTGCATTGTCCAGCTAAAAATAACTAAAAGAAGATGCCTCGCACATTCAGGTTACAAATGGCCGCTCCCACCCCTGTGTTAAAAAGAAGGTAAATAACAATCAAGTAGTTGAGAATTCTTGTACAGTACATATACTGAAAAGTGTCCAAAAACTTCCTTGGGTTTATTTCTTATATGTCTTAAGTTAATTTGTTGTGGGATCCCCAAGCATTTTTGAAGGTGGCATAATCTACAGGAATCCCTGAAACATTCTTTGTGCAGGTTGACCCCATGTTCCAGCGCATGGCTGCTTCCTTCGATGAGAACAGTACAGCAGGAGTGTTCCTCTCTGTGCTGTTCAGTCGAGACATTCGCTGTGAGCTGCACGTTCCTTCACATATGACCTTGCTGAAGTCAACATGTTCCTGCCTCACCATTTATAGGTAAGGTACCTAAGTCGTGGTATTGAAGGTGGAGAGAGAACTGTACATGCACTCCCCCCACACACAATTCCGTCCGGCCCGAGACTAGAACCCACAACCCTTCGATTGGGAGTCCAACCCTCTAACCATTAGGCCACGACTTCCCCAAAAAGAGTTTGTGTTTACGAAGTAATATTCTGTATTCATAGCTTAAATGTTTCTTCATGTGTTGTGAGCTACAACCACACTGAGTTGTCTGACAACATGGATGAATGTAATCATGCCTTTTTGATTCTTCCAGATCATCTAAAGACACTAGAGGACAGACCTGTTCTTCCACCTTTAAATGATTTCTCCTTTTACTAGATGGACTCCTGAGCAGGTGAATTATTTTTTATGTTTTATTGATGTTTTTTTTTCTTTCAGAATTATTTGAAATTCAAAAGCATTTTTTAAAATATTTTGTAGAAATCCTTATTTAGAAATATTTTGTAACATTATGAATGTCTAAACTCTCACTTTTGATCAGTTTAATGTGTCCTTGCTAGAAAAAGTATTAAATTCTTAAAGTAGTGTAAGTGTGATATCAAGTGTTTTATATTGATGTGATTCTCTTTCATATTGTCAGTATAGAGCACAAACCTCAACCAGCTGCTTGTGAAGATGAATCAGGGAGAGCATGCATTCGATGTCAATGCAGACATTGAGCCAGATGAGGATGAGGGTCCAGGTTTTGGGGATAATTTTGATGCAGATGTAGAAGTGGAAGAGGGCAGACAAGGAGACAGTGAGGAGTTTAAGGAACACAGAGAAGATTATTCAAAAAGCCCTCAGAAAGGGTTAGTACTTACATGTATGGCACCAAAGTTGTTTGCTAATTTCTGCATTGCACACTCTGTTCACAATGAGTGAATACTTGTGGCTCAATATTGTAAATTTCCACTTATTTAGACATCATTCCGAAGACTGTCAATCCTAAACTCGACCTGACCTTAGCTGCTACATTGTCATGTTGTATTTTATATCTCTGACTATTTAGAATAACTCATTTTATTTGCATCAAAATTTGTTCTGTGCTGTTTTGTTGTCCATCCACTGTGAGGTGTATTTGTGTTATTAACAGAGGCACTATTCCTATTGGCAAGGTGGATATTGCCACCATGTGTGAACAGTTGTCTGATCAGCCCAGAGAATATTGGTACTTAAGTCCCAGGACCATTGCCACTTGGGTCGGGCCTGGTTACTGGTGCTTCAAACCTGGACATAGGCGTAAATCATAGATTACCCTTTGAATGTATATATCCTATTGTATTTTATCACTTTCTTATTTATTTATTTTTATACACAATTTCTAATTTATCCTGTCTAGAGGATCACAAACCAGACAAAGAACCTCGGATGCGAGCACCAAGGAATCCTCTCATAATTGACTTTAAAGGAGAAATCAACTTTCATAATTCCTTTCGGATAACTAGAGTACGTTTGCATTTGTTAATTCTCATATATTTTCATGACTTAAATAACAGACAAAAGCTTTATAACGGCAATTCATACAATGCTATTTAATCCCTCTATTATTTTTTTTAAGCTTTTACAAGTCAGCAGCACATTATGATAAAAAAATAATAAAAACTGTCAATGACATTCTTGTTATTTCCAGGCAGCTACCACTATTAGTAAATCAGCTTTGAACAGCAGCAATAAGAAAACCACGCTTCCAGCTGACTTCCAATATCCAGCCAGTAATCTGTCACAGCTCAGCCTCAAACCCTCCAACACAGTAAGTTCATGAATGTTTTATATTCCTGTCTGCATTACTGTGAACACTTCAGAATATTGGTTGAGGCAAATTTAAAACAACATTAGAAGAAGGCTGCGAAGGAGTGTGACTGCCAGATTGGTTCATTTTAGTTATCTTTCTAATATGTCTATGATTATTTTCTCACTCCAGCTCAGTGCAAAGGGAAATAAGAGATTATCGGGAGAGCTGGGTGATGGCATAGGAGAGTATGACTACAACAACGCCAATGACACCGCCAACTTCTGTCCTGGTCTTCAGATACACCACACAGTACTGTTACATGTCATTATGTAGTCATGAAGACATGTAGTCTGTTTAACAGTTAGTATTTTTCTGTTAACAGGAAGGGGACAGTGAGGATACTGAAGGCTTTGGAGGATCCGATGAATCCCAAACTGACCAACAAACCCTTTCTCTCTGGACACAGATGACATCTCTACATACGGAGAGGACTGTCTCGTCCCTGAGCCTCACAATGTAAGATGAGAGTAGAGATTTTGGGCTACTTCACTCCACTCCACTATACAGTTGTTGTTGTTATTATTAGCTTTTATTTCAGTTGTTTTGGATGGACAATTAATTAATTAATTGTATTTGTTATTTGCTCTAGTTAAACATTATTGAGATAAACTATTCCAAGATGGCCAAGCGGATGGACATGAAGAAGGTGAAGACCACTATGTAGGGTCTCCTAAAAGAGAGTCCTGAAAAACCACCTAAGGATTGTAAGTTTAACTCTCTGAGTTAAAAGCTCTTGTATTTTTCAGTGTGTTTTCTAATTAAGTTTAGAAGTCACTCTTTTTTTCTTAATTATTGCACATTTCTTTTGACTAGTTGATTTATGTTTTTTTATTATATACTTAAATTACCATAGCAGGTGGACAGGAAATACATAGCGGAAGTTCCTAGAGAAAAATCATTCAGCTAGTCTGTCAGGAATCTTGTACAAAAGGTACAGTTTTTCTCAATTTGGCACCATGTATCTTTTCACTGTTCCTGCTCATTGAAGAAATACTAAGGATCTGGTATGTACCTTGGTTCAGGAGTTATGGTTTGATACAATTTCAGTACAACAGAAAGAAAAACAACAGATTTACTATGTTCGGTTTCATTTATTTTGAACAGACAGTAATATAAATAAAAAATTTCACCTATATGCAAAAATACTAAATATTATTACATTGTTATATATATATATATATATATATATATATATATATATATATATATATATATATATATATATATAATCTGCAGTACATATATAAATACAGGGAATACATTCTTAAAATATATTTGATTTTGTTTACAGATAAACAAGGGGGGAAAAACTGTGTGACACATAGGGCTGGGTCTCAATTTTCCCTGAATGTTTGACAATTTTATTTTATTTTTACGATTTTTAGTCAAATAAAAAACTAGTCAAAATACTAGTCAAATAAAAAAATTGTTAGAACATGATTCAGGTTACTTTAAAGGTAAAGAAAATTCTGTTCCAAGTGGGACACACATGAAGTTGTCAACATGATGTAAATGCTAAACAAATCTCTTGTTAAATATCTTTGCAGAAAAGATGCAAAAACTACAAGAACATATTGTACAAACGTGTCTTATACATATTATGTGTTCAGATATAATTAGAGGAAAATTATTTTAGAAAATCTCAAAAGTCAAGGTAATTCAAAATGACTGAATGTACAGTATACAGTAACACCAGTAGACTTTTATCAACTATAAATGTTCTTTTCAAAACAGCAGCTTTCAGCCTGTCACCATGATGCAAACATGTAATATAAGACATACAGTAGTAGTTCTTTAGAGGTTTTTATTTTATTTATTTTATTTTTTATTCAATTGCACTGTTTTAATATAGTTTTCTTCTGTGTAACCATGGATGTTTGACTGTTGTGCATTGCGTCTCTTGCAGCATCTCATGCATGAAACGCCATTCTAAAAACATGGCGCTCAAGTTAAAAAAAAGTTCACACCAAACTTCTTGCATGCTTAACCTTTTCCACTGCCTTGTTGCATCTTTTTCAACACAAAAACACATTCTGTGTGAATGGCACTCAGTGCTATATTTCTGGTCCTCACAAAGCACGTCACACGTGAGTGGTTACATTTTTTTTTTTTCTTTCTAACGATTCCTTGATTTCTAAAAAATTAAATAATGGCAAAACAATGAATTCTAATTAATCGATAAAATCTGGAAACTCACCCAGCCCTTTGTTTTACAAAAGCACAATGTTTTGTTTTCATTGTGAGTGTACACAAATAAAAGCAGACCTTTATACGGTGATGCATTATTAAGAAAATATGTGTTTAAAGTTGATTCTGCTGGTTTAAGGAAACTGACAGACGCACACACACACACACACACACATAGAAAACATATCAGTTCCAGCACTGCTAACTTGACAGCACAGTTGGTGCTTTATCAAAATAAAATACAGTGAACCAAACATCAGCTTGCGCGCCCCTGTGTCATCACTGGAACACGACTGAAATACAAAGCCTATAATTTACATAATAGATAATTGTTTGGCATTCAGATACATTACATTGCAAATATGGTAATATTATGGAATATTTGGATTTGTGCCGAATCAGAGAGGCAGGATACAAGAGCACAAAGCTCCATTTCAGAAACAGTTGAGTGCACAAGCTTTTAAAGTATACATACAGTAATCAACATTTGAAGTGGATCAAGAAAGTTAATCAGTTGTCCTAAGACAAGAACACAATTTGATTTTAGGTTTTAGGACAACTTTGATGAAAGATTTTTATCCACTTCAAATGTTGACTAGTGTACTCCTTTGCCAGTCTGTGAGAGATGCATTCAGAGTCAGCACATGGAGATTGTCTAGTGGTCTTTGTTATCAAGTGCTCAACTCATGGCATTTGCTGTTCTTCTGCTGGCAGCCAGTTATCAAATAGAGTTGCATTGTTGTGGGCGCAACCTTCTGGATTGGGGGTGAATTACCTATTCTTTGTAAGACCTCATGCACCGAAACCGAGATGTCCATACAGTGATGGTTCAATACAAATACATGTATCATTCCACCCCTATTTACGTATTTGTGATCTCCTGAATTATCACAACATTTGATTGTTGTAAATCTAAAAGCTCTTATTTCCATGAACAAGAACTTGGAGTTGCACAAGATTGACGGCATGACAGATATCATCATTAAACAAGGCCACTGAAAACTGATACAGATCTTTTATACAAAAATCTTTTTGTATCAAATTGTAAATGCAGATTCATATGTTCTTCATGTCATGTAAAACACCTACAGTATGTGTGGCCTAAACAGTTTCTTCTCCTTTCAAGAGAAGGATGATGTCAGTATTATGTTAAAAATGTTGTACAGGGAACTAGATAAAAAAAAAAAATCTGAGTGAAGCTGAAAGTTGTCAAGCATGTACTAGAAAAACAAAAACAAAAAGAAAACAGGATGCAGTGCATGAATAATGATAGCTTTGATGTTTGGCCTGTTTTAACAACTTGTTTAAGTTGATTTGGTAACAGTAAATATGAAGTTACTGTTTTCAGTGACTAATTATCGTTATTTTTATTTAAATTATAAAACTTCTTTTTGGAAATTGAGGTTTCTTTTATATGTATGCTATACATGTGATTTGGAACGATAAAAGTTATAAAATTATTGTTTGAGAATTCTTTATCTGTATATGTATTGTTTTGTGTGTAGTGTTGTAATTTTGAAATCCTATAGTGCTGGAGATGAATACATGTGATGCTCGAGGCATTTAGGTGGAGCCAATTCTTACATTGGCGGAAGAAAAGAGTTTAGTTTCGATCATAAACGTCGAATCGTTTAACCCTAATAATTTTAAGACTATGTACTTTGAAAACAAACTTTCATGACATGAACACTTGGGGTGGTAATCACATAAGCATTTTAATTTATTTTATTTATATTTTCTTTAAAAAAGTCAGTAGGCTTGTTCGACTTCATGCAGTTTTGCGCAAACCGATCGTCGGCTGACTTGAAGCAGTGCATGCCGGTTAGAAATTTTGTCCGACTTGATACAGCGCTGACGCCACGTGACTGTGACGTGTGCCGTCAAAGTACCACGAGAGCGATTCGAGAGTAGCCGGAGAACTCAGCCAGCGCAGCTTCTGAAGAGCGGCTGCACAGGTTCTGATGACGACACAACTGATCCACGATTGGCTGGATTCACTGATGACACCGATGACGTGCGTTTCAAGTTTATTGCGAGTCGGCTTCAGTTTCAGAAATTCTCATACGGACTTTAAAAACAGTTCAATACGTTTTTATGTCGTCTTCATCTTATAAATCATATTTATTAAATATTGTTTTACTGTATTTACTTTATTGTTAATATAAAGTTTGTGTATGTTTATTTTGCATGACTTTCTTTTTTATACAGACATTTTACAGTATTCAGCAGCATAACCTATTCAAATGAGCATTTTTAAGAACTAAAATGTTAATCTAAAAAGCATACAATCTAATGTGGTCATAAATGCTCCTATACAAATGATACATAATACATTATGTTCCTCCATTTGTTTGGTTTCTTCATATTCTCTAGTTTATTTAGCTGTGTTTATACTTCACCTGCATGTGGTTAGCAAACTGCTAACAACTTGCTGTAACTTCAACTTAACAACTTGACAACACTGTTCACTTTCAAATAGTTGGTCTAAATCACAATATAAATCCAACAGAATTGTGCTTTTCTGTATATGAAAATCAGTGGTGTTATGTTTAAAATGTTAAAAAGCTCAGCAGGAGGGCACTGTAAATCTTGTTGCTGAAACCTTCTTGAAAAACACATACCCACCAGGGAATTTTTTTATAGGTTACTTTTATCATTTTGTATAAGCAGAAACACCCATGTCATACTGATAAAGTATATATCCAATATGGTATCTTGTTTTGGAAGGCACCCTTCCAAAACACCACTTTTTTTTTTTTTTTTTTTCAAAACACCACTTATACACACATTTAAACGCGATCAAGTAAGCAATCGCCACGTGATCTGCCATGACTGACGTAATTGCAGCAAACTACGGGAGCCACAACGTGTCCGGCTTCATATCTCCGTTTTCAGCTCCTCCCCACCTGCACGCGGCTACTCTCGCCGATCGGTTGCATCCAGCCGCAGCCGATGTCGAACACACCTAACGTGTCCGGCTTCATATCTCCGCTTGCAGCTCCTCCCCACCTGCACGCGGCTACTCTCGCCGATCGGTTGCATCCAGCCGCAGCCGATGTCGAACACACCTAGTGACTCGCTGGCCTGTCTGGTCATATGAGAACAATCACGTGCAAAACATGTTGACGGCTTGATGAGAGTGCGCTCTCACCTTACAGGTGTTTATACGTCATCAATCCAGCGCCCTCTTGAGGATGTTATGGGAAGTGGCGCTACAGAGGTGGACCTATTGAAATCCTTCGCTGGAGGAAAAGGCTGAATTAGAGACCAGGAAGTGTTGACGCGGTTTACATCTGTCGGTCATTCGAAGAAAGTTACAAACACTTTAACTGTAAAGGATAAAGCGTTAAAAAAAATATCCCGTGGAGTAAATTAAAACACCAAACAGCGAAATCATGGGGTTGGCTGATCAAAATAGTACGGTAAGTTAAGAATGAACGCCTTTCAGCAGCAGGTGTGTGTTTGTTGTTGCATCGCTCATTGAATTTAAAACGAACTACTGTGTAAATACGGTTCTTATATGTGTATGTGTAAATCAAATTATTTTTAATGGTATAAAAGTGTCGAGCAGGTGGGTATTTTTTTATATTTTAGTTGTACCAGTCGATGTGAGTTGGCGAACTCAAAACAGGGCGAAGCTTGTTTTTCAAGTTATAGCCTTAGTTTATGCTTTACTGTTGTGGGTTAACGTCGCTAATTTGGTTAGGATTTCTAAAACAAATATGCGGATTAGGTAATACTTTCATACTTAACCTTCGTCCAGTTTACATTGCAACTTTCTTGTACAGATTTGTTTACACAGATGGATTGATTTTACCTTGAGTTGTGAAGCATAACCGGTTTACGAGACACAACCGACTGTTGTTTAGCTAATGGTTGATTAATTTTAGATGGTTACTTAATTTAGACATGTTTTAACGGCAGTTTACAAATATGCTGATCACATCACACGTTGAATTGAATCAAAATTGAGATCCGCGTGATGGGTTGCTTCAAATGAAGCAACTGTTTTAAATAATAATTTTAAAAGTACCACAATAAAAGACATATTTTCTGGTTAAAATAACGTTCGACAGGACGTGTAAAATTGTGATGTTTGTTTTTTAAAACATTGGGATGCTATTAAAGGTACTTTATAAGGAAGATGGATATATTTTGACTTTTTATTATGCTGTTGCCATCACATTATAGTTATAGATACCAAATGGCCCCATTTTGCCACAGTAATGGTACTTCAGGCTGTCAGTATCTGTTACCTAATAGCTTTCTGCCATTTGAAGGCCTTGTGATACCAGCCAGTGACTTGAATAGAAAGGGTAGGACAGGTAGTGACGTAGTATTGCGTTTGGTTTCTTGGTAACACCTCTGTTTATGAAGTTTCAGCTGTGAGAGAGGACGTGGCTAAAAAACACAATTTACAGTCCTGATTACCATAATGCCAAAAGGAGCAGTGCAAAAGATGGTTATTATGGGTCTTGTACTGAATTTACCAGTGTTACAGTACTTTCTTGGTATTTTGATGTGTGATTGTGGTAAAGCTATCTTGTTACCTCGCTGATGTCAATATCATTTGTGTAATCTCACATCTGAAGGCATTACGGAGTACTATTTTTTTATGTAGTTTATTGTAGTTCTTTTAAATGAGATTATTTTATTGAATATAGAAATGGGCAGCACTGTATGACTAAGTAATTACTGAATGTTGTTAATAGCATAAATAAAGAATTTTCTTATATCAGAATTATTAAATGTAGCTCTTCGTAAATTCATATGCATGTAAAAATCACACAATTTGATGTCAATGCACAGTTTGTGTATGTAAATGAGTGTATATTATGCAGTGTTTCACACATACAAACATTATTTATGTCTTATTTTAGATCTCCTCATACCCAAAAAACATTGCCTAAAGAACCACTCTGGTCAATAAAATAATTTCATAACTTTTTTGAGAACTAGTCTTAGTTTAATTGATCAACCTCAGCAAAACCAGTGTATTACAAATCTCTGGATTCCCTAGATAAATAATTTAACTCTTGACATTTTGGTGAATATAACCGGGTAAGTAATTTTATGCACATTATATCTTATGATTATGGGCTTTTGCATAACAGAACCTTTTACAAACTTCCCAGATTTTCATAACTAAGTACAGTGTATGACTGGAGCCATTTTGGTTTTTAATTCCACTCAATGCAGGAGCCAAGAGAAGGAGAGGCTTCCCAGCCGGTGGATCCAGTTAAAGCTCTGCAGTCTCAAGTGGATGGGGTCAAGGATATTATGACCCAGAATGTAGATCGGATCCTGGCCCGAGGAGAAAGACTAGATGATCTTATGGACAAATCTGAAGACCTGCAAGCTGGGGTGTGTCTTACAAACAGCATTTATTCATAATCTTTTGTAACATTTTGCATTACTGTATTTTGTGATCAATTCAATGTGTCCTTGCTGAATGTTACTTTCCCCAGACTTTTAACTGATAGGTTAATGTATGCAGCTATAGTCCCACACTAGCTGACATTGCACTGGTCTTTTGTCCTGCTTTTTAGGCCCAGAACTTCAAGCACACCTCTCAGAAGGTTGCACGTGCCTACTGGTGGAAGAACGTGAAGCTGATTGTGGTTATTGTTGTGATAGTCCTCATCATTGTACTGATTGTCATATTCCTCGCTACTGGTGTGATCCCGACCAGTTCACCTGCACCCAAACCTCCCACTGTGAGACCACCATAGGATTTCTATCAGTTACAAATGCTCACACATACAGATATATATATATATATATATATAATATATATATAACCATGTCCACACACTAAAACAAGTCATAATTTCTGGAATTCACACACATACCTTTTATTTGCACATTTTGCTCATGTACCTTCATATCTCATGATATCACACCACCTTATAATGAATAGCTTCCATAATGACAGCTTCGAAACCTTGAAGTGGAGGATTTTAAAAAGTACTTCTACTTCTCTCCTCCTGAAAAACCATCCTAGTGGCCACTTCAGCTGTCTTTATGGTCCCTAAAGCATGATAAAGTGCCCCAATTGTAAAAGAACTGGCAATATTGTTCATAATGAAGGAAGCCTTGAAATAGTCATATAACGGCATTGATCCAACGAAGGTAATGGGTGAAAGTTCTATCTATTGAATTATGAAGTATATTTAAGACTGTTATATTAGATTATAAGATGTTACTTGTAATTATGGAATACTTTTAGAACTTAATGTGTCTTGTATTTGATGGGTCACTGTCTTTGTGCTGTTGTCTACAATTATGTTACTTGAATAAGGTCAAACAAGAATGTGTTCTTACAGCTGTTGCATTACCCAAACGCACCATTTCACTGAGGAAATTATAAAGTTGTAAAATGTTTGGATTAATTTTCCTGAATGTTTGGATTAGTTACCTTTACTGAAAATTGGCAATGCCCCAAACTTCAAAACAGGGACAGATTTATTGTCCTATATAATGAATTAGAATTTTTAAATGTAACAAGAGCACCTGAACAAGGTCATTTAGATTAGAAATTTTGATAGGGATTGATGGGTATTTTCTGTGTCCTAATAAATCACTGTATTGTATTTTACATGCAGTGTAACACTTGCACTGTACGGCATGCAGTTAGTACTGTAATCAGAATTTGAGTGTACTGCATCAAAAGTTTGGCCTTGCTCTGTGGGAGCTGAGTGAAACCCAAGATGCATAACTTTGTTAATATTTCGAGAACAGGAGGAATGTATAAGAGTCCATACTGTAATTTTCAGTTTGCAGTTTTTATTGATAAACACTACCACTATTCAGCCAATGAAAATTAGTTCTCTGAATGTTCTTGTTGGCTGATCTTAAATTAGTCTGCTGGGTAGCTTTATGCATTTTGCTTGGGAGAGGTCAAGGCACTGGATATCTATATGTAGTCAGAATGACTTGACTGTTCGAATGTTTGTAAACCTGAGTCTTATTATGCTGGATTTCTTGTTGCTTCCATTATCACTTTACTGTATGTAAAAATAGGAGGTGTTTAAGCATTTTTGTTATCATAAACAAACCATTTAATCAAAGAAAAATAATTTTGATCAAGACATTGAATTTTTTTTTAATCATCTACTGCAAATACTAATCAAAAACCATTTAAGTGCCTTGAATGAGAGTCTTACTAGCATAAACAACCTGTAAGATCTGGGAAACCTGATAATTTGTAAATAAATATTTGATCTCAGTAAAACAGAGTATGACATTTTTGATCTTCCTCTAATTTGTTGTTATCATGATATTGCACTAATGGTAAATAATTTTCTAATATTGCATGGGATTGTATTAATTTAGTATATTCACCAATTAGCAGTAAATATCTAGAGGGACAAAAAGCTTGTTTTGACCTTAGCTGTTAAGAAAACCAATAAGTGGTGTACACAGCAATAGGAAAATTGTGTTTTTATAGTTACAGTTAGGTTTGTGTATTCTAGATTCTTATACACATGTCTACATGGTTAAGAGCAAAATTGTTAGTAAAAGGCAAAGTACAGCCAGGCCTCAGCACGTTTCCCCCCAGCTGTGATTTCATCATTTTAACCCACATCATCTGCAACAAACGTTTCCCTCGAGATTTCCGTTGTATGTTTCTATCAGTACGATTTGTGAAACAACTTCTCCCTCTGTGTTTAATGGTTGCTGGCATCCAAAATGTTTTATTACCGTCACCTACAGCCCTTTAACTTGTTACTTCATACTAAACCTTACCTTGACCTGATTGTAAAAACTGTCCAGTCCAGCTCTCCTTTTAAAAAGTGTGAATCGGTTCAACTGATTCTTTAAAAAGGTTCGATTCACAAAAGCAGTGATTAGTAGTATTCGCGAATCAGACACCGCCCTTTTGAGTTAGCTTGATTTGCTTTTTGTGAATATATAACAAATTAAAGCTGCAAGCAGCGATGAACGGGCCCTCGCACCCGGGCTCACCGGCAGCGAGTGGCTTTAGTTAATAGGTGAACGGTGAGAAATATGCGCTTAAACTCATAAATATAAGTAGAATATGTCAGTGTTTATTCCATATATGTGCCAATCTTCCTGTTGCCAGCAGGTGGCGCTATCATTATAATGGAATATTGGCCTTCAGATGTGTTCAGGGCAGGACTTTTATCGAACATGTGAGGTTTGGGGAGGATTGGACATTTTATGCCTGAGTTACAACAACATCCTATTTCATGGCGAAACAATGAAATTTGTCAGGCCGCCATGTACACGCCGTTTAACGAAACCTCAAGATCTTCGCAATTTAAGATCGCAAAAGGCTTTAGATTACACTGACCAAGTTTGGTGTTGATCTGAATAAATATCTAGGAGGAGTTCTTTAAAGTACAACCCCTGAAAATGGCCAAAACAACACTAATTTTGCAGAGAAAATTCGAAATAACTGACTTCCTTTTGGGATTCGGACTTCGTACCAAGAGACTTTTTCGTAGATATCGGTGTGTTACATGTGTGTACCGATTTTTGTACATGTACGTGAAACATAGCTCAAGGCGCACTCCATTTAAAGTGTATACGCACTCTGTTGAAAAGGGAATAGGTGGCGCTATTGAGCCATTTTGCCACACTCGATGGAATATTGGCCTTCAGATCTGTTCAGGCCAGGACCCTTATCACACAAGTGAAGTTTGGGCAAGATCGGACATTTTATGCCTGAGTTATAACATCTTTTATTCCCATGGCGAGACATCGAACTTCATCACGGCGCCATGGACACACCTTTGAACAAAAGCTCAAGATCTTCACAACTAAACATCACACAGGTCTTTAGATTAGACTGACCACAAAAAAGACATTGATGTCATAAAATTTCTAGGAGTAGTTTGTCGCAGTGTAAAATATGTAACTTCCTGTTGCCAATAGGTGGCGCTATGACTATAACTGAATATTGGCATGTAGATCTGTTCAGGTCAAGAGTCTTATCCAACATGTGAAGTTTGGGGCAGATTGGACATTGTATGTCTGAGTTACAGCAACTTCCTTTTTCATGGCGAAACATCGAAATTTGTCAGGCCGCCATGGACCCGCCCTTTAACGAAACGTCAAGTCCTTCGCAATTCATTATCGCAAAGGGCTTTAGATTACACTGACCAAGTTTGGTGTTGATCTGAATAAATCTCTAGGAGGAGTTCGTTAAAGTACAACCCCTGAAAATGGCAAAAACAACAGCAATTTTGAAGGGAAAATTCAAAATAACCGACTTCCTGTTGGGATCCGGATTTCGTACCAACAGACTTTTTTGTAGGTATTGGAGTGTTACATGTGTGTACCAATTTTTGTACATGTACGTGAAACATAGCTCGAGGCGCACTCCGTTGAAAGTGTATAGGTGGCGCTATAGAGCCATTCTGCCACACCCGGTGGAATATTGGCCTGAAGATCTGTTCAGGCCAGGACTCTTATCACACATGTGAAGTTTGGGGAAGATCGGACATCTTATGCCTGAGTTATAACATCTTTTATTCGCATGGCGAGACATCGAACTTCGTCGCGGCGCCATGAACAAGCCTTTTAACGAAAACTCAAGATCTTCACAACTGAACATCGCACAGGCCTTTAGATTAGACTGACCACAAAAAAGACATTGATGTCATAAAATTTCTAGGAGTAGTTCGTCGCAGCGTAAAATATGTCACTTCCTGTTGCCAATAGGTGGCGCTATGACTATAACTGAATATGGGCATGTCAATCTGTTCAGGTTCGGAGTCTCATCAAACATGTGAAGTTTGGGGCAGATTGGTCATTGTATGTGTGAGTTATAGCAACTTCATTTTTCATGGCGAATCATCGAAATTCGCCAGGCCGCCACGGACACGCCCTTCAACGAAAAGTCAGGATCTTCGCAATTTAACATCGCAAAGGCCTTTAGATTAGGCATACCAAATTTGGTGTTGATTTGAAGAACTCTCTAGGAGGAGTTCGTTAAAATACAACCCATGGAAATGACCAAAATTACACAAAATATGCTCATAATATTACAAATAACCGACTTCCTGTTGGGTTTAGAATTTCGCTCCAAGAGTCTTTTTTGTAGGTATTGGTGTGTTACATATGTGTGCAAATTTTCGTGCATGTACGTGAAACATAGCTGGAAGGCTGTTGATTTTCTTGGTATAGGTGGCGCTGTCGAGCCATTTTGCCACACCCTCTTCTGAATCCTATATCAGACGAAAATTTTCACCAGGTTTGACGAGTGTGCAAAGTTTAATGACTTTTTGAGCATGTTAAAGCCCTCAAAAATGCGATTCATTCGGGAGAAGAAGAAGAAGAAGAATAATAATAATTAAAGCTGCAAGCAGCGATGAACGGGCCCTCGCACCCGGGCTCACCGCCATCGTGTGGCTTTAGTAAAAAGGTGAACGTTGAGAAATATGCATTTAATGTCCTAAATATAAGTGGAATATTTCAAAGTATATCCCATATATGTGCCAATCTTACCGTTGCCAGCAGGTGGCGCTATCATTATAATGGAATATTGGCCTTCAGATGTGTTCAGGCCAGGACTCTTATCAAACATGTGAAGTTTGGGGAAGATTTAACATTTTATGCTTGAGTTACAACAAGTTCTCTTGCTGTGGCAAGACATCAAATTTTGTCATGGCGCCATGGAAACGCCCTTTAACAAAAACTCAAGATCTCCATAAGTTAACATTGCACAGGCCTTTAGATTAGACTGACCACAAAATATATGTTAATCTCAAAAAAATTATAGGAGTAGTTTGTCGCAGCGTAAAACATGTCACTTCCTGTTGCCAATAGGTGGCGCTATGACTATAACTGAATGTGGGCATGTAGATCTGTTAAGGGCAGAAGTTTTATCTAACATGTGAAGTTTGGGGCAGATTGGACATTGTATGCCTGAGTTACAGCAACTTCCTTTTTCATGGCGAAACATCGAAATTTGTCGGGCCGCCATGGACACGCCCTTTAACGAAATCTAAAGATCTTCGCAATTTAACATCGCAAAAGGCTTAAGATTACACTGACCCGGTTTGGTGTTGATCTGAATAAATCTCTAGGAGGAGTTCGTTAATGTACAACCCCTGAAAATGGCAAAAACAACGCCAATTTTGCAAAGAAAATTCTAAATAACCGACTTCCTGTTTGGATTAGGATTTCGTACCAAGAGACTTTTTTGTAGGTATTGGTGTGTTACATGTGTATACCGATTTTTGTACATGTAAGTGAAACATAGCTCGAGGCACACTCTGTTGAAAGTGTATAGGTGGCGCTATCGAGCCATTTTACCACACCTGATGGAATTATGGCCTTCAGATGTGTTCAGGACAGGACTATTATCACACATGTGCAGTTTGGGGAAGATCGGACATTTTATGCCTGAGTTATAACATCTTTTATTCCCATGGCGAGACATCGAACTTCGTGACGGCGCCATGGACACGCCTTTTAACGAAAACTCAAGATCTTCACAACTTAACATCGCACAGGCCTTTAGATTAGACTGACCACAAAAAATACATTGATGTCATAACATTTTTAGGAGTAGTTCGTCGCAGTGTAAAATATGTCACTTCCTGTTGCCAATAGGTGGCGCTACGACTATAACTGAATATGGGCATGTCAATCTGTTCAGGTCAGGAGTCTCATCAAACATGTGAAGTTTGGGGCAGATTGGTCATTGTATGTCTGAGTTAAAGCAACTTCCTGTTTCCTGGCGAATCATCGAAATTCGCCAGGCCGCCACGGACACACCCATTAACGAAAACTCAAAAGCTTCGCAATTTAACATCGCAAAGGCCTTCAGATTAGGCATACCAAATTTTGTGTTGATCTGAATGAATCTCTAGGAGGAGTTCGTTAAAATACAACGCATGGAAATGACAAAAATGACACAAAATTTGCTCATAATATTAGTAATAACCGACTTCCTGTTGGGTTTCGGATTTTGCTCCAAGAGACTTTTTTGTAGGTATTGGAGAGTTACATGTGTATACCGATTTTCATACATGTACATGAAATGTAGCTCGAGGCGCACACCGTTGAACGTGTATAGGTGGCGCTGTTGAGCGATTTTGCCACACCCACTTCTGAAACCCATATCAGACGTAAATTTTCGCCAGTTCTGAGGTGTGTGCAAAGTTTCATGACTTTTCGAGCATGTTTAGGCCCTCAAAAATGCGATTCATTTTGGAGAAGAAGAATAATAATAATAATTAAAGCTGCAAGCAGCGATGAACGGGCCCTCGCACCCGGGCTCACCGGCAGTAAGTGGCTTTAGTAGATATGTGAACGGTGAGAAATATGCATTTAAACTCAGAAATATAAGTGGAATATGTCAAAGTTTATTCCATATATCTGCCAATTTTCCTGTTGTAAGCAGGTGGCGCTGTCATTATAATGGAATATTGGCCTTCAGATGTGTTCAGGCCAGGACTCTTATCGAACATGTGAAGTTTAGGGAAGATTGAACATTTAATGCCTGAGTTACAACAACTTCTCTTCCGATGGCGAGACATCAAATTTTGTCATGGCGCCATGGACACACCCTTTAACAAAATCTCAAGATCTCCACAATTTAACATTGCAAAGAACTTTAGATTAGACTGACCAAAATAAAATTTGGATGTCATAAAATTTCTTGGAGTAGTTATTTGCAGTGTAAAACATTGACACTTCCTGCTGCCAGCAGGTGGCGCTATGACTATGACTGAATATGGGCATGTAGATCTGTTAAGGGCAGAAGTCTTATCTAACATGTGAAGTTTGAGGCAGATTGGACATTGTATGTCTGAGTTACAGCAGCTTCCTTTTTCATGGCGAAACATCGAAATTTGTCAGGCCGCCATGGACACGCCCTTTAACGAAACCTCAAGATCTTCGCAATTAAACATCGCAAAGGGCTTAAGATTACACTGACCAAGTTTGGTGTTTATCTGAATAAATCTCTAGGAGGAGTTCGTTAAAGTACAACCCCTGAAAATGGCAAAAACTATGCCAATTTTGCAGAGAAAATTCTAAATAACCGACTTCCTGTTGGGATTCGGATTTCGTACCAAGAGACTTTTTTGTAGGTATTGGTGTGTTACATGTGTGTACCGATTTTTGTACATGTACGTGAAACATAGCTCGAGGCGCACTCCATTGAAAGTGCATATGCACTCCGTTGAAAGTGTATAGGTGGCGCTATCGAGCCATTTTGCCACACCCAATGGAATATTTGCCTTCATGTCTGTTCAGGCCAGGACCCTTATCACACATTTAAAGTTTGGGGAAGATCGGACATTTTATGCCTGAGTTATAACATATTTTATTCCCATGGCGAGACATCGAATTTCGTCGCGGCGCCATGGACACGCCTTTTAACATAATCTCAAGATCTTCACAACTAAACATCACACAGGTCTTTAGATTAGACTGACCACAAAAAAGACATTGATGTCATAACATTTCTGGAAATAGTTTGTCGCAGTGTAAAATATGTCACTTCCTGTTGCCAATAGGTGGCGCTATGACTATAACTGAAATTGGCATGTAGATTTGTTCAGGTCAAGAGTCTTATCCAACATGTGTAGTTTGGGGCAGATTGGACATTGTATGTCTGAGTTACAGCAACTTCCTTTTTATGGCGAAACATCGAAATTTGTCAGGCCGCCATGGACACGCCCTTTAACGAAACCTCAAGTCCTTCGCAATTTAACATCGCAAATGGCTTTAGATTACACTGACCAAGTTTGGTGTTGATCTGAATAAATCTCTAGGAGGAGTTCGTTAAAGTACAACCCCTGAAAATGGCAAAAACAGCACCAATTTTGCAGGGAAAATTCAAAATAACCGACTTCCTGTTGGGATCCGGATTTCGTACCAAGAGACTTTTTTGTAGGTATTGGAGTGTTACATGTGTGTACCAATTTTTGTACATGTACGTGAAACATAGCTCGAGGCGCACTCCGTTTAAAGTGTATACGCACTCCGTTGAAAGTGTATAGGTGGCGCTATCGAGCCATTTTGCCACACTCTATGGAATATTGGCCTTCAGATCTGTTTAGGCCAGGACCCTTATCACACATGTGAAGTTTGGGCAAGAACGGACATTTTATGCCTGAGTTATAACATCTTTTATTCCCATGGCGAGACATTGAACTTCGTCACGGCGCCATGGACACGCCTTTTAACAAAAATTCAAGATCTTCACAACTAAACATCACACAGGTCTTTAGATTAGACTGACCACAAAAAAGACATTGATGTCATAACATTTCTAGGAGTAGTTTGTCGCAGTGTAAAATATTTAACTTCCTGTTGCCAATAGGTGGCGCTATGACTATAACTGAATATTGGCATGTAGATCTGTTCAGGTCAAGAGTCTTATCCAACATTTGAAGTTTGGGGCAGATTGGACATTGTATGTCTGAGTTACAGCAACTTCCTTTTTCATGGCGAAACATCGAAATTTGTCAGGCCGCCATGGACCCGCCCTTTAACGAAACCTCAAGTCCTTCGCAATTTATTATTGCAAAGGGCTTTAGATTACACTGACCAAGTTTGGTATTGATCTGAATAAATCTCTAGGAGGAGTTCGTTAAAGTACAACCCCTGAAAATGGCAAAAACAACAGCAATTTTGAAGGGAAAATTCAAAATAACCAACTTCCTGTTGGGATCCGGATTTCGTACCAAGAGACTTTTTTGTAGGTATTGGAGTGTTACATGTGTGTACCAATTTTTGTACATGTACGTGAAACATAGCTCGAGGCGCACTCCGTTGAAAGTGTATAGGTGGCGCTATAGAGCCATTCTGCCACACCCGGTGGAATATTGGCCTGAAGATCTGTTCAGGCCAGGACTCTTATCACACATGTGAAGTTTGGGGAAGATCGGACATCTTATGCCTGAGTTATAACATCTTTTATTCGCATGGTGAGACATCGAACTTCGTCGCGGCGCCATGAACAAGCCTTTTAACGAAAACTCAAGATCTTCACAACTGAACATCGCACAGGCCTTTAGATTAGACTGACCACAAAAAAGACATTGATGTCATAAAATTTCTAGGAGTAGTTCGTCGCAGCGTAAAATATGTCACTTCCTGTTGCCAATAGGTGGCGCTATGACTATAACTGAATATGGGCATGTCAATCTGTTCAGGTTCGGAGTCTCATCAAACATGTGAAGTTTGGGGCAGATTGTTCATTGTATGTGTGAGTTATAGCAACTTCATTTTTCATGGCGAATCATCGAAATTCGCCAGGCCGCCACGGACACGCCCTTCAACGAAAAGTCAGGATCTTCGCAATTTAACATCGCAAAGGCCTTTAGATTAGGCATACCAAATTTGGTGTTGATTTGAAGAACTCTCTAGGAGGAGTTCGTTAAAATACAACACATGGAAATGACCAAAATTACACAAAATATGCTCATAATATTAAAAATAACCGACTTCCTGTTGGGTTTAGAATTTCGCTCCAAGAGTCTTTTTTGTAGGTATTGGTGTGTTACATATGTGTGCCAATTTTCGTGCATGTACGTGAAACATAGCTGGAAGGCTGTTGATTTTCTTGGTATAGGTGGCGCTGTCGAGCCATTTTGCCACACCCTCTTCTGAATCCTATATCAGACGAAAATTTTCACCAGGTTTGACGAGTGTGCAAAGTTTCATGACTTTTTGAGCATGTTAAAGCCCTCAAAAATGCGATTCATTCGGGAGAAGAAGAAGAAGAAGAAGAAGAAGAAGAAGAAGAATAAATATAGCTGCAAGCAGCGATGTCGGGCTCAAGCCATCAGTGCAACGCCACCCCGGTGGCATCAGGATAACTCTGCCCAGCGGGCATAAGCATTTACAGTAACCCTCTGACAATCAGTTTTAAGGGATGCGGCAGTTAAAGGGTTAATCCGACCAATCTAGACTTTGAAATCACATACACAGAACAATATATATAACTTTAGTAACACTTTATTTTAATATTTATAAAAAATGTATAAGGTGTGCATTGTAGCTGACACCTATATGAACACATTACAATTGCTTTGTGACTGCAAGTCTTTCTTCTCAAATGCTATTGAGCTTCAAATTTGCATTTGAGCCCATGTGAAAAAGTAGCATAATTTACATATGACTTACAGTTTGTTGTAATAAATATCAAACATTCAATTTAATTGTGCATTATAGCTGTCACCTAGATGAACAATTACAGTTGTTTTTATGACTGTAAGTCATACTCTTCAAATGCTACTGACGTTAGAAAAGTGTATAACAATATCACATGTAACTTTAGAGACCGGCCCTAAATTTGAGACTCTAGAAAGTCCAATGTCAAGACAACTTTATGCCTGTTTTATTTTCTTTAGTTTTCTTTTCTCTGTGCCGGATTGCTGATGTCCTATACCCAGGCATAGATGTCCATCCATCAATTACGAACATTCAGCCGCAAACATGAGGTGTGAGCGGTCGCGAGTGTGGATGGGAGAATGGCGCATGTTTTTTTTTTGTTTGTTTTTTGAGCAACTGGGATGGTGTCCCCTCTGGGAGTTGGTGCCCTACGAAGACTGCATACTATGTTATACTGCATAATGTTAACAAATTAGACATTATTTTACAGTGTTACCAAATCCTTAAATAATGTATTAGTGTTTTGTAATGATTTTAATGACCTATAAGCATTTGTGAAATAGTTTTGCTTGCATTGCAGCTTTATCTGTCAGTTGAAGAGTTTTACTGTTACATCCATGAGATTAATAAATGTCATGTCACGTCACAGGTTGTCATAGGTCAGTATCAAATGAGTTTGAAATTATTTTTTGCAGCACAAATTAGGGTTCTTAGGATGTTTTTAAATCCCTAAAACTGTCAGAAAAGGAT
Source organism: Carassius auratus (assembly GCF_003368295.1). Taxonomy (NCBI): domain Eukaryota; kingdom Metazoa; phylum Chordata; class Actinopteri; order Cypriniformes; family Cyprinidae; genus Carassius; species Carassius auratus. Next base: position 292,402 of record NW_020523466.1, read on the forward strand.
AAGGCCTAAGAGATTTCTTAACCTGTAATGTAAGGAAAAAACACCACCATTAGCAACAACAAAAACAATAACAATTTAAAATACAATTTTTTTTTTCCTGATTATTAAAGGGATGATTAGGTCTCTCTCTCTCTCTCTCTCTGCCAGACAGCCCCTCCCTACAGTCCACACACACTGTCACAGTCACCAACCCCCTCACACTCCCCCTCCCTCTCCCCCTCCCTTCCCTCACACAGACAGGGTGGCCAGAGTGAGATCATGTCAGTTGAGAAGTCTGACAGTTTTTTAATTTTCTTTTATCCATACAGTGTTGTAAAGTCGTGAAACTATGCATATTTCCTCAGAATGATTTGATCTTTGTATAAAAAAATGCTTTGAAGTGTTTGGAAGCTGCAATTTAAACATACAAGACAATTAATGTTTCCCTTTTTACTGTCATTTCAAAAATTCACCACGACAAAACCGTTCAAGCTAACCAAAATTCGTTCGCAATTTAAGTTCCTCAATGGTTTTTCTTCATGTAGACAAAGTTTGGTGTGTATAGTGTACTTCCCCTGTGAGGAGTATGCATTAATTCACAACTGTAAAATCTCAAAAATACACATTCAAATCAAAATAGCCGACTTCCTGTTGATCGTAGCTTATGACTGTGAATTAGAAAGTTGTCCGTCTTGATTAGAACAATTTATGTACCAAGTTTTGTGTCTGTAGCTAAAACTAACCCCCCCACTTTTGACAAAAGGTGGCGCTATAGCGTGCCTCCTTCACGCCCTTTTAAAAGCTTTTGCCATTGTCTAGCTATCAATAATACCGATATGTATTTTGAGTTTCATGTAAGTCTGAGCTTGTTGTCTGCCTCAAACTCACCATAACAGAACATTCAAGTTTGACACGTTGCCATGGCAACGCCATATTAGATATCAATATCCCCACAACAGATTTACATCGGCCGTGTTTTGTCATTATTCTGATGAAGTTTTAAGGAAATCGAGTAAAAATAAGATGATAAATTCAAAACATTTTGAAAATGACTCACTTCCTGCTGCCAGTTGGTGGCGCTATAACGTTGACTCTTAATAGTCACATATATACGATCTGTATCATACAACGAACAAACCAATGAAGTTTGATCAAATTCAGGAAATGTATGTGGACGTTATTAGACATTTCCTGTTTCTCATTTCTCGCCATAATTTCAACGCCTCACCACGGGCAAACCGTTCGAGATATCAAAAATCCCCTCGCAATTTTTCATCCCCAATGTCTTGAGATCATGTTCACCGAGTTTCGTGACGAACGGGTTGAAAACCTCAGAGGAGTATTTCAAATTCCAGAGCATGCTTTTTTTAAACAGCCCTGAATAGCTGACTTCCTGTTGGGCGGAGCCTAAGACATAAAGTGTGAAAGTTGTTCGGCTTAATGAGATCTATAAGTGTACCGAGTTTCATATAAATACATGCAAGTGTGTGTGAGCTATGGTTCAAGATTTCTGACTGTGTTCCAGGGGGCGCTGTAGAGTCCCTGTGCCACGCCCGGGTCCCAGCCTCTGCAGCGTCCTGATGGCCGCAGATTCCAATGTGTGTGCCAATTTTCAAGAGTTTTTGAGCATGTTAAGGCCCCTAAAAACCCCCGGAAGGTTTAATAAAAAATAAAAAAAATAATAATAAGAAGAATAATCCTTAGAAGAACAATAGGGCTCTTCGCCCCTTCGGGCTTGAGCCCTAATAAAAAACAAAGCAGATACAAGAGGGTCCTCGCACCTCGGTGCTCGGGCCCTAATTAAAGCTGCAAGCAGCGATGAACGGGCCCTCGCACCCGGGCTCACGGCCATCGTGTGGCTTTAGTAAAAAGGTGAACGTTGAGAAATATGCATTTAATGTCCTAAATATTAGTGGAATATATCAAAGTATATCCCATATATGTGCCAATCTTACCGTTGCCAGCAGGTGGCGCTATCATTATAATGGAATAATGGCCATCAGATGTGTTCAGGCCAGGAATCTTATCAAACATGTGAAGTTTGGGGAAGATTGAACATTTTATGCTTGAGTTACAACAACTACTCTTGCTGTGGCAAGACATCAAATTTTGTCATGGCGCCATGGAAACGCCCTTTAACAAAAACTCAAGATCTCCAAAAGTTAACATTGCACAGGCCTTTAGATTAGACTGACCACAAAATATATGTTAATCTCAAAAAAATTATGGGAGTAGTTTGTCGCAGCGTAAAACATGTCACTTCCTGTTGCCAATAGGTGGCGCTATGACTATAACTGAATGTGGGCATGTAGATCTGTTAAGGGCAGAAGTTTTATCTAACATGTGAAGTTTGGGGCAGATTGGACATTGTATGTCTGAGTTACAGCAACTTCCTTTTTCATGGCGAAACATCGAAATTTGCCAGGCCGCTATGGACACGCCCTTTAACGAAATCTAAAGATCTTCGCAATTTAACATCGCAAAAGGCTTAAGATTACACTGACCAGGTTTGGTGTTGATCTGAATAAATCTCTAGGAGGAGTTCGTTAAAGTACAACCCCTGAAAATGGCAAAAACAATGCCAATTTTGCAGAGAAAATTCTAAATAACTGACTTCCTGTTTGGATTAGGATTTCGTACCAAGAGACTTTTTTGTAGGTATTGCTGTGTTACATGTGTATACCGATTTTTGTACATGTACGTGAAACATAGCTCGAGGCGCACTCTGTTGAATGTGTATAGGTGGCGCTATCGAGCCATTTTGCCACATCTGATGGAATTTTGGCCTTCAGATGTGTTCAGGCCAGGACTCTTATCACACATGTGCAGTTTGGGGAACATCGGACATTTTATGCCTGAGTTATAATATATTTTATTCCTATGGCGAGACATCGAACTTCGTGACGGCGCCATGGACACGCCTTTTAACGAAAACTCAAGATCTTCACAACTTAACATCGCACAGGCCTTTAGATTACACTGACCACAAAAAATACATTGATGTCATAAAATTTCTAGGAGTAGTTCATCGCAGTGTAAAATATCTCACTTCCTGTTGCCAATAGGTGGCGCTATTACTCTAACTGTATATGGGCATGTCAATCTGTTCAGGTCAGGAGTCTCATCAAACATGTGAAGTTTGGGGCAGATTGGTCATTGTATGTCTGAGTTATAGCAACTTCCTGTTTCATGGCGAATCATCGAAATTCGCCAGGCCACCACGGACACGCCCATTAACGAAAACTCAAAAGCTTCGCAATTTAACATCGCAAAGGCCTTCAGATTAGGCATACCAAATTTGGTGTTGATCTGAATGAATCTCTAGGAGGAGTTCGTTAAAATACAACGCATGGAAATGACAAAAATGACACAAAATTTGCTCATAATATTAGTAATAACCGACTTCCTGTTGGGTTTCGGATTTTGCTCCAAGAGACTTTTTTGTAGGTATTGGAGAGTTACATGTGTGTACCGATTTTCATACATGTACATGAAACGTAGCTCGAGGCGCACACCGTTGAACGTGTATAGGTGGCGCTGTTGAGCCATTTTGCCACACCCACTTCTGAAACCCATATCAGACGTAAATTTTCGCCAGTTCTGAGGTGTGTGCAAAGTTTCATGACTTTTCAAGCATGTTTAGGCCCTCAAAAATGCGATTCATTTTGGAGAAGAAGAATAATAATAATAATTAAAGCTGCAAGCAGCGATGAACGGGCCCTCGCACCCGTGCTCACCACCAGCGAGTTGCTTTAGTAAAAAGGTGAACGGTGAGAAATATGCATTTAATGTCATAAATATAAGTGGAATATATCAAAGTATATCCCATATATGTGCCAATCTTACCGTTGCCAGCAGGTGGCGCTATCATTATAATGGAATATTGGTGTTCAGACCAGGACTGTTATCAAACATGTGAAGTTTGGGGAAGATCGAACAAATTATGCCTGAGTTACAACAACTTCTCTTACTGTGGCGAGACATAAAAATTTGTCATGGCGCCATGGACACGCCCTTTAACAAAAACTCAAGATCTCCACAAGTTAACATTGCACAGGCCTTTAGATTAGACTGACCACAAAATATATGTTAATCTCAAAAAAATTATAGGAGTAGTTTGTCGCAGCGTAAAACATGTCACTTCCTGTTGCCAATAGGTGGCGCTATGACTATAACTGAATGTGGGCATGTAGATCTGTTAAGGGCAGAAGTTTTATCTAAAATGTGAAGTTTGGGGCAGATTGGACATTGTATGTCTGAGTTACAGCAACTTCCTTTTTCATGGCGAAACATCGAAATTTGTCAGGCCGCCATGGACACGCCCTTTAACGAAATCTAAAGATCTTCGCAATTTAACATCGCAAAGGGCTTAAGATTACACTGACCAAGTTTGTTGTTGATTTGAATAAATCTCTAGGAGGAGTTCGTTAAAGTACAACCCCTGAAAATGGCAAAAACAACGCCAATTTTGCAGAGAAAATTCTAAATAACCGACTTCCTGTTGGGATTCGGATTTTGTGCCAAGAGACTTTTTTGTAGGTATTGCTGTGTTACATGTGTATACCGATTTTTGTACATGTACGTGAAACATAGCTCGAGGCGCACTCTGTTGAAAGTGTATAGGTGGCGCTATCGAGCCATTTTGCCACACCTGATGGAATTTTGGCCTTCAGATGTGTTCAGGCCAGGACTCTTATCACACATGTGCAGTTTGGGGAAGATCGGACATTTTATGCCTGAGTTATAACATCTTTTATTCCCATGGCGAGACATCGAACTTCGTGACGGCGCCATGGACACGCCTTTTAACGAAAACTCAAGATCTTCACAACTTAACATCGCACAGGCCTTTAGATTAGACTGACCACAAAAAAATACATTGATGTCATAAAATTTCTAGGAGTAGTTATTCGCAGCATAAAATATGAAACTTCCTGTTGCCAATAGGTGGCGCTATGACTATAACTGCATATGGGCATGTCAATCTATTCTGATCCAGAGTCTTATCAACCATGTGAAGTTTGAGGCGGATTGGACATTGTATGTCTGAGTTATAGCAACTTCATTTTTCATGGCGAGTCATCGAAATTCGCCAGGCCGCCACGGACACGCCCTTCAACGAAAACTCAAATTCTTCGCAATTTAACATCGCAAAGGCCTATAGATTAGGCATACCAAATTTGGAGTTGATTTGAAGAAATCTCTAGGAGGAGTTCGTTAAAAAACAACGCATGGAAATGGCAAAAATGACACAAAATTTGCTAATAATATTAAAAATAACCGACTTCCTGTTGGGTTTAGAATTTTGCTCCAAGAGTCTTTTTTGTAGGTATTGATGTGTTATATGTGTGTACCGATTTTCATACATGTACGTGAAATGTAGCTCGAGGCGCACACCGCTGAACCTGCATAGGTGGCGCTGTCGAGCCATTTTACCACGCCCACTTCTGAAACCCATATCAGACGTAAATTTTCGCCAGTTCGGAGGCGTGTGCAAAATTTGGTGACTTTTTGAGCATGTTTAGGCCCTCAAAAATGCGATTCATTTTGGAGAAGCGGAATAATAATAATAATAAACGGAGCAATTCCAATAGGGTCCTCACACCATCGGTGCTCGGGCCCTAATAAATATAGCTGCAAGCAGCGATGGCGGGCTCAAGCCACCAATGCCATCACCACCCCCGGTGGCATCAGGTAAACTGTGCCCAGCGGGCACATGCATTCAACATATCCCTCTGGCAGTGAGGTTTTAAAGGATAGAGGGGAGCGTAGAGGGGAGCGTGCATTTGCAGTGGCTGGGCCACGACTCTGGAATACCCTGCCTTTAGAGATCAGACTGGCCCCTTCTTGTCTATTTTTAAATCTTTGCTAAAAACTTTTTTATTTTCCTTAGTGGTACTGACTACCTGTGTTATGCTACATTTTGAAATGGGTGGTTTTTAAATTTTTTGTCTGGTCTATTTTTTATGTATGTGTAATATTCTTGCTCTATGTTAAAGCACTTTGGTCAGCCAGGAGGCTGTTGTAAATGCGCTATACAAATAAATTGAACTTGAACTAGAACTTGAACTTGATA